>NC_084564.2:41843857-41856357 GCF_033978685.3 Nerophis lumbriciformis
AATCTGACGGGCACACACTGTGTCATTCACCGGGAAGTATAAGTTATAACACATTTTTGATTTATTATTGAACTTGATGCAAGTTATAACACTTTTTTGATTTATTATTGAACTTGATGCAAGTTATAACACTTTTGTTTTATTTATTATTGAACTTGATGGAAGTTATTTTATTTATTATTGAACTTGATGCAAGTTATTTGATTTATTATTGAACTTGATGCAAGTTATAACACTTTTTTTTTATTCATTATTGAACTTGATGCAAGTTATAACACTTTTGTTTTATTTATTATTGAACTTGATGCAAGTTATAACACTTTTTTTTATTTATTATTGAACTTGATGCAAGTTATTTGATTTATTATTGAACTTGATGCAAGTTATAACACTTTTATTTGATTTATTATTGAACTTGATGCAAGTTATAACACTTTTTTTGATTTATTATTGAACTTGATGCAAGTTATAACCTTTTTGATTTATTATTGAACTTGATGCAAGTTATAACACTTTTTTTGATTTATTATTGAACTTGATGCAAGTTATAACACTTTTTTTGATTTATTATTGAACTTGATGCAAGTTATAACACTTTTTTTGATTTATTATTGAACTTGATGCAAGTTATAACACTTTTTTGATTTATTATTGAACTTGATGCAAGTTATAACACTTTTGTTTTATTTATTATTGAACTTGATGGAAGTTATTTTATTTATTATTGAACTTGATGCAAGTTATTTGATTTATTATTGAACTTGATGCAAGTTATAACACTTTTTTTTTATTCATTATTGAACTTGATGCAAGTTATAACACTTTTGTTTTATTTATTATTGAACTTGATGCAAGTTATAACACTTTTTTTTATTTATTATTGAACTTGATGCAAGTTATTTGATTTATTATTGAACTTGATGCAAGTTATAACACTTTTATTTGATTTATTATTGAACTTGATGCAAGTTATAACACTTTTTTTGATTATTGAACTTGATGCAAGTTATAACCTTTTTGATTTATTATTGAACTTGATGCAAGTTATAACACTTTTTTGATTTATTATTGAACTTGATGCAAGTTATAACACTTTTGTTTTATTTATTATTGAACTTGATGGAAGTTATTTTATTTATTATTGAACTTGATGCAAGTTATTTGATTTATTATTGAACTTGATGCAAGTTATAACACTTTTTTTTTATTCATTATTGAACTTGATGCAAGTTATAACACTTTTGTTTTATTTATTATTGAACTTGATGCAAGTTATAACACTTTTTTTTATTTATTATTGAACTTGATGCAAGTTATTTGATTTATTATTGAACTTGATGCAAGTTATAACACTTTTATTTGATTTATTATTGAACTTGATGCAAGTTATAACACTTTTTTTGATTTATTATTGAACTTGATGCAAGTTATAACCTTTTTGATTTATTATTGAACTTGATGCAAGTTATAACACTTTTTTTGATTTATTATTGAACTTGATGCAAGTTATAACACTTTTTTTGATTTATTATTGAACTTGATGCAAGTTATAACACTTTTTTTGATTTATTATTGAACTTGATGCAAGTTATAACACTTTTTTGATTTATTATTGAACTTGATGCAAGTTATAACACTTTTGTTTTATTTATTATTGAACTTGATGGAAGTTATTTTATTTATTATTGAACTTGATGCAAGTTATTTGATTTATTATTGAACTTGATGCAAGTTATAACACTTTTTTTTTATTCATTATTGAACTTGATGCAAGTTATAACACTTTTGTTTTATTTATTATTGAACTTGATGCAAGTTATAACACTTTTTTTTTTTTATTATTGAACTTGATGCAAGTTATTTGATTTATTATTGAACTTGATGCAAGTTATAACACTTTTATTTGATTTATTATTGAACTTGATGCAAGTTATAACACTTTTTTTGATTTATTATTGAACTTGATGCAAGTTATAACACTTTTTTTGATTTATTATTGAACTTGATGCAAGTTATAACACTTTTATTTGATTTATTATTGACCTTGATGCAAGTTATAACATTTTTTTTGATTTATTATTGAACGTGATGCAAGTTATAACACTTTTTTTTTATTTATTATTGAACGTGATGCAAGTTATAACACTTTTTTTGATTTATTATTGAACTTGATGCAAGTTATAACACTTTTGTTTTATTTATTATTGAACTTGATGCAAGTTATAACACTTTTTTTTATTTATTATTGAACTTGATGCAAGTTATTTGATTTATTATTGAACTTGATGCAAGTTATAACACTTTTATTTGATTTATTATTGAACTTGATGCAAGTTATAACACTTTTTTTGATTATTGAACTTGATGCAAGTTATAACCTTTTTGATTTATTATTGAACTTGATGCAAGTTATAACACTTTTTTGATTTATTATTGAACTTGATGCAAGTTATAACACTTTTGTTTTATTTATTATTGAACTTGATGGAAGTTATTTTATTTATTATTGAACTTGATGCAAGTTATTTGATTTATTATTGAACTTGATGCAAGTTATAACACTTTTTTTTTATTCATTATTGAACTTGATGCAAGTTATAACACTTTTGTTTTATTTATTATTGAACTTGATGCAAGTTATAACACTTTTTTTTATTTATTATTGAACTTGATGCAAGTTATTTGATTTATTATTGAACTTGATGCAAGTTATAACACTTTTATTTGATTTATTATTGAACTTGATGCAAGTTATAACACTTTTTTTGATTTATTATTGAACTTGATGCAAGTTATAACCTTTTTGATTTATTATTGAACTTGATGCAAGTTATAACACTTTTTTTGATTTATTATTGAACTTGATGCAAGTTATAACACTTTTTTTGATTTATTATTGAACTTGATGCAAGTTATAACACTTTTTTTGATTTATTATTGAACTTGATGCAAGTTATAACACTTTTTTGATTTATTATTGAACTTGATGCAAGTTATAACACTTTTGTTTTATTTATTATTGAACTTGATGGAAGTTATTTTATTTATTATTGAACTTGATGCAAGTTATTTGATTTATTATTGAACTTGATGCAAGTTATAACACTTTTTTTTTATTCATTATTGAACTTGATGCAAGTTATAACACTTTTGTTTTATTTATTATTGAACTTGATGCAAGTTATAACACTTTTTTTTATTTATTATTGAACTTGATGCAAGTTATTTGATTTATTATTGAACTTGATGCAAGTTATAACACTTTTATTTGATTTATTATTGAACTTGATGCAAGTTATAACACTTTTTTTGATTTATTATTGAACTTGATGCAAGTTAACACTTTTTTTTTTTTTATTATTGAACTTGATGCAAGTTATAACACTTTTATTTGATTTATTATTGACCTTGATGCAAGTTATAACATTTTTATTTATTTATTATTGAACGTGATGCAAGTTATAACACTTTTTTTGATTTATTATTGAACTTGATGCAAGTTATAACCTTTTTGATTTATTATTGAACTTGATGCAAGTTATAACACTTTTTTTGATTTATTATTGAACGTGATGCAAGTTATAACACTGTTTTTGATTTATTATTGAACTTGATGCAAGTTATACCACAGCTGCACAGTTATTTGATTTATTATTGAACTTGATGTTATTTTATGTTATTGAGTTTGAATGTATACAACTTGATGTTCAATAAATTTGAAAATGTTAAAGCTTGGCATTAGCGCTCTGTTGGGGCGATGGGGGCAGGTGGGGCTTGAAAACTCCCCCTTGTCCAAAGTGGGGGATGACAAAAAAAGTTTGAGAACCACTGCATTAATGATGCTGCTGAGCCAACATGTGCAGTCCAGTACAACAAACTGTCAAACGACGGCGGTCACCTTCTTTAACTCCTTCCCTCTCTCGGGAATGTTGACTTCCAGCTCTTTAATAGCAGCGCGGCGCTCCCGCAGCGTGTCCGACGTGGTTTGAAGCGTCTGTTTGGCCGAGTTGAGCTGTGTCACAGCTGTGTTGTGGCGGCTCAGGTAGATGTCCAGCTCCGACTGGGCAAGATCCTTACGGGAGCGCGTCTCGTTCACGGCCACGCTGAGCCCCATCAGCTCTTTCTCTTTGGTCTGACAAAAAAAAAAAAAAAAGGCGAGGTTAAAGCCGTGCATGGATTGCATGTTTAGGGGACAAGACCTCTTTACATACTTCCTTGTCCTGCTGTAAGCCACTGGTCTCTTCCTTCAGACTCTCCATCACCTCTTTGAGTTTTTCCTCCTCTTTCCCCTTCTGCTTCTCCAGCTCTTCCTTGCAAGCCGTCGCCTCAGAGATGGCCTTTTCACTGTTGGCGGGTACACCGCGCACCTCTTCTAGCTGAAATGAGACATGCACGCGCAGACATCTGTTAACCCTTGTGTGGTGTTCGGGTCTGTAGGACACGTTTTCATTTTTTATTAAAAGAAAAATGATACAATTAATCCATTTTTCAAACTGAGACTCACTGATTTTGGCTCATTTTCTGTGAAGAACATACAAACCCCGTTTCCATATGAGTTGGGAAATTGTGTTAGATGTAAATATAAACGGAATACAATGATTTGCAAATCATTTTCAACCCATATTCAGTTGAATATGCTACAAAGACAACATATTTGATGTTCAAACTCATAAACATTTTTTTTTTTTTGCAAATAATAATTCACTTTAGAATTTGATGCCAGCAACACGTGACAAAGAAGTTGGGAAAGGTGGCAATAAATACTGATAAAGTTGAGGAATGCTCATCAAACACTTATTTGGAACATCCCACAGGTGAACAGGCAAATTGGGAACAGGTGGGTGCCATGATTGGGTATAAAAGCAGCTTCCATGAAATGCTCAGTCATTCACAAACAAGGATGGGGCGAGGGTCACCACTTTGTCAACAAATACGTGAGCAAATTGTTGAACAGTTTAAGAAAAACCTTTCTCAACCAGCTATTGCAAGGAATTTAGGGATTTCACCATCTACGCTCCGTAATATCATCAAAGGGTTCAGAGAATCTGGAGAAATCACTGCACGTAAGCAGCTAAGCCCGTGACCTTCCATCCCTCAGGCTGTACTGCATCAACAAGCGACATCAGTGTGTAAAGGATATCACCACATGGGCTCAGGAACACTTCAGAAACCCACTGACAGTAACTACAGTTGGTCACTACATCTGTAAGTGCAAGTTAAAACTCTCCTATGCAAGGCGAAAAACGTTTATCAACAACACCCAGAAACGCCGTCGGCTTCGCTGGGCTTGAGCTCATCTAAGATGGACTGATACAATGTGGAAAAGTGTTCTGTGGTCTGACGAGTCCACATTTCAAATTGTTTTTGGAAACTGTGGACGTCGTGTCCTCCGGACCAAAGAGGAAAAGAACCATCCGCATTGTTATATGCGCAAAGTGTAAAAGGCAGCATGTGTGATGGTATGGGGGTGTATTAGTGCCCAAGACATGGGTAACTTACACATCTGTGAAGGCGCCATTAATGCTGAAAGGTACATACAGGTTTTGGAGCAACATATGTTGCCATCCAAGCAACGTTACCATGGACGTCCCTGCTTATTTCAGCAAGACAATGCCAAGCCACGTGTTACATCAACGTGGCTTCATAGTAAAAGAGTGCGGGTACTAGACTGGCCTGGTTTGTATATCAGAATACATATTTAATTGACCACACACCATACACCCGCCCTTACACATTTATATTACATATAAGATGTCCGGGTCCACTTGAACCGGGGCTAATAGAAGTGTGGAAATTGATGTTCTGTGTAACACACACACACACACACACACACACACACACACACACACACACACACACACACACACACACACACACACACACACACACACACACACACACACACACACACACACACACACACACACCACGCCTAAACAGGGGGAGGACAGAGTGTAAGTACACAGAACATCAGAGGGTGAAATGTGCGAGAAAATGAGAGCAGCCAGTGTTGACATACAATGTTGCAACCTTGTGTGGGAACCGCAGGTGCAGAAACACAAAAGAAGAATCCATGTGGGATGCAGAAACTGGCAGAGATATTTTCCGTGCAACGTTCATATTGTTGTTACTCAGCCAGCGTTTGTGGGTCTGATGGACCCGTTGCATTTTGTGGCTTTTAATGCCTCACAATCAAACACTTTTATGTTAAAATACTGAACGGATGTTTATTGGGATAAGGTAAACTAGGGATGTCCCGATCCAGGTTTTTGCACTTCCGATCCGATACCGATATTGTTTTTGCACTTCCGATCCGATACCGATACTGACCGATACCGACCGATACTGGCCTATCCGAGCATGTATTAAAGTTTAAAGTTATTTAGCCTACTTAGTTGTCAGAATCATGTTGAAAAGGGTTTTAGTACTCTTGATAACAACTAGCCAGCTGAATTAGGGGAGTTTGAATAATACACAATGGTTGGTAACAAGAAACTGACCTGTTTATTCAAGGATAAACACAAAATAGACAAAATTATACATGACAAACAGAAATGGCATCATTGAACTAGGGCTGGGCGATATGGCCTTTTTTTATTATTGCGATATTTTAAGGCCATATTGCGATACACCATATATATCTCGATATTTTGCCTTAGCCTTGAATGAACACTTGATGCATATAATCACAGCAGTATGATGATTCTATGTGTTTTGATTGATTGATTGAGACTTTTATTAGTAGGTTGCACAGTGAAGTACATATTCCGTACAATTGACCACTAAATGGTAACACCCCAATAAGTTTTTCAACTTGTTTAAGTCGGGGTCCACTTAAATTGATTCATGATACAGATATATACTATCAGATATATACTATCATCATAATACAGTCATCACACAAGATAATCACATTGAATTATTTACATTATTTATAATCCAGGGTGTGGAGGGGGGCGCCGGATGTATCAATCAATCAATCAATCTTTATTTATATAGCCCTAAATCACAAGTGTCTCAAAGGGCTGCACAAGCCACAACGACATCCTCGGTACAAAGCCCACATAAGGGCAAGGAAAAACTCACCCCAGTGGGACGTCGATGTAAGTGTCAAAAAGACAGCCAAAAGAGTTTGATATGAGAATAAATCTAAAGTTAAAATATAGGGTAGAAATGCACCCATTTGCAGGAAATGTAGTCTTGATTTTCAAAATGTTCTTTCAATGCTTGCATGTCTACATTAAAACATTCTTCTTCATACTGCATTAATATATGCTACTTTTAAACTTTCATGCAGAGAAGGAAATCACAACTAAAAAAATCACTAATTTTTTCATACGGTGTTGATGTGGACATTTTTGCCTCGGCATTTTGATGGTGTGGACGTGTGGCACCGAATGGAGATAAGCGTCTCGACAGACGTCACAATATTTGAACAATGATGACGAAAACTGTTTTCTCTGTAGTGTCGGTGTGTCGAAAATTGTTATGCGCTTATTTTTTTATTTGATTTTGTGCGTGGCATATAATTGCTATGCGCAGAGGATGCTTAAACAGTGCGCAATTGCACAGGCGAGCACCTTAGAGGGAGCGTTGCTCGCACGTCTGCGCTAGCATCACAGCTAACGTTAGCCATGCTGCTACCTCTCTGCTCGGGGAGGACGTATACGTATGTGACGTATGACGTGACAGTATGTGACGTATGACGTGACAGTATGTGACGTATGACGTGACAGTATGTGACGTATGACGTGACAGTATGTGACGTATGACGTGACAGTATGTGACGTATGACGTGACAGTATGTGACGTATGACGTGACAGTATGTGACGTATGACGTGACAGTATGTGACGTATGACGTGACAGTATGTGACGTATGACGTGACAGTATGTGACGTATGACGTGACAGTATGTGACGTGTGTAAGAAGGTGCGCTTGCTGTCTGTGAGAGGGAGACACAGGAAAGAGTGAGAAGAGCCTGTCGTGTAATGCCAGCAGCTAAAAGCAACTGTGTGAGAATCAACAGACCTGTGGATGTGTTGAAGGTGTGCTGAAAAATGCGGAACGGAAATTACGGAGCAGCAGAAAAGTGGAATGTATTATTTAAATCGGTGTGTTGGAAAACACGGACCGGAGTTTTTTTTTTAAACTGGATCTGGATCGGCATTTTCCCATGCCTTGCCGATACGCATTTTTTTGCAAATATCGGCAGCCGATCCGATCCAAATATCGGATCGGGACATCCCTAAGGTAAAGATCTGTTCAGTATTTTATAAGGGTGTAACGGTACGTGTATTTGTATTGAACCGTTTCGGTACGGGGGTTTCGGTTCGGTGGAGTTTCCACACGGACATTTTAAGTAGCGTACCGCACGTTGTGTAAACAATGCACACCGAGGCACAATACACGGCATGCTAGCAGCGACCGGGCTACGACAACAAAGCGAAAGCGGTTTGCCGACATTGTTCAGCAGCAGTAGGGTATGCTTCTGGCAACACGTCAAACATGCTAACCCATTTGAAGCGTCACCACCCCCAAGTGAACATCGCTTCAACGACGAGAAAGACGAGCGTCATGCAAACACAGCATTCAAGCAGCCTCTCCTCGGCGAGTCAGACAGGGCTAAAGCACTTACAAATGCCGTTGGTGTTTTTACAGCAGCAGATTTAAGACCATATTGCATTAAAAACTAGATTTTGACCCACTTCTTCTTTCTGCAGACAATGTGGATAAACTGATTTTTCTGGCAAAAAACATGAAAATTGAGTGAAAGTCACCAGAGTTAAAGGCTGGGGGGGGGAAGAAAAGTTAATCTGAGGCTGAGTTGACTTGAAACTGTTTAATGTTGCACTTTTTATTAAGGCTGAAACGACGCGTCGACGTAGTCGGTTACGTAAATACGTCGACGCCGTTTTTGTGCGTCGACGCGTCGCATATTTACGTCACACTACCGTCATGGCGGAGCGCAAAGCAGATGATGCGAGCGGTGCGAGCGAGGGGGAAAAAAGCACGCCAAAAGTCGTCAAAAGTGTGGGAGTATTTCAATAAACGGCCTAATAATGTTGTAGCGGCAAACAGCTGTCTCGTCTGACGCTTAGCAACCAGCCAAACCCCACTTAATAAAATTATATTTTATCTTAGAGCACATCCGCATCCCTATTCACCTAGGCAACCCCAGGAAATGTATATAATTCGGCATTATTTCGGCCAGTCGGCTTATATGATCAGAGCCGATCAGTTTACGTTCACGCGCAGGTATAACGCGGCGCGCTCCCGTCTCATCTGCTGGTGCGCGAGCCCGGTAATTAGACAGCTTTGTCAAATCAAGGAGGACAAAAGACGCCAGCGCAGAGTGGAAAAAGGTTTAGTTCATTACAGATAACCAAGAGTTGTGCCAAAAGTGAACCAAAACCAAAAGCTGAACGGACAGCCGGTAAGATTACACTTTATTTCTCTTTGTGGGTGTGGCGCACCTGTTGCGCTGGTGAGATGAGGGGGGTGCGGGGGAGTTGTGTGCATGTAGCGTGCTTAGTCTGGAGGCTAAATACACACGGTGTTTTGTGTAACTGTTGTTTAGTGTTGATATTCTTTGCTTAGTTTGATAAATGTTGGAGCAGTTTGCTTCATCGGGAGGGTGAAGTCGCTCAACTTCAAGTGTTGGATTTAACTGTGTTGGATCATTGGCTGCTGGTGAGGGCATAGAAAAAGGGGCATTTTTCTACCAGTAGACAGCGTTTAAGATTGAGTGTTTCACTGCTAAATTAATAATATATTTATATTGAATATGGATTTTAAATATGTATCTAAATAGGTGGTTAATTGGTTAGGTATTTATGTATTTGCATATTGGGTTTTCTGTTGCATTTATCTATTGTGTTTCTGGGTTTAAATGTATTTTATATGTATCTTGGTGCATTTATGTTGAGACTATTTATTTAAAATCTGTTGTAACTTAAAGGGAAAAGATGTGTCCATTTTCTTGCACTTGTTTAATGGTTAAGAGTTTGATAGCCTAATTAATAATTGTAAATTATGGGATTGATAATTGATTGATTTTTTACAGCATGTTAATCTTGTGGTGTTTTGTCCTTAAAGGTTTTTCACCTACTAAAGAAGCTAAAGGCTACTAAAGACAGCTAATGACAGCTAAAGAAACTAAAGTTTACTAACACTGCTAAAGACTGCTAAAAAGACTAAAGAAGAAAAAAGAAGTTGTTTCTTCGTTAGAAAAACTGTTGCAAACTAAAGGAAAATAAAAGGAAAAAGTAACTACAGTCAGGTCTTTTGAGTGAAATCCAGAAGCCACATTCAGCATTGGTACATCCCTTCAAGTGTGGGTTAAGCACAGCGAAAAAAGTGTCGAGCGGAAATGGCCTATCATAGCAGCACAACGTCTATGAAGGAACATTTGAAAAGAAAACACCCGACAGCGTTCTTGCCATCACCATCAACTAGTCAATGGTCCGCGTGAGTATACGTTGTCATCATTACACAAAAACATGAATGTGTCATTTGTATCTGCGTTGTAAATTCATAAACTAAAACACTGTTTCGCTCTGAGAGGAGCGTTTGGCGTGCCTGTTCAGTGTTTACAAAGACGCGCTCCTCTTTAACGCTAACGTTAATTAGTTGTGTAAATACCTTTTACAACATTAACAGTTACATATACTATGTACAAACCAACAATTAACTTTCACTTTAATCATACTATCATTGTTGTGTTATTAAGCAAAATAAGCAATACTTTTACTTTTGTTGAAATGTTTACACTGTTACAGAATATTTCGTTTTGCACTTTTTTGTATTGGATGTTTATCTTTATTTTTGCACAATTTAAAGCAAAATAAGCAATACTTTTACTTTAGAAATGCTTATACTATTGCAGAATATTAAGATTTGCACTGGATGTTTACTTTTATATTTGCACATTAAAAAGCAAATAAGCTACTTTTAATTTTGTTGAATGTTAAAAGTTTTAAATGTTTACATTGTTACAGAATATTTTGTCATGTTGTTGTCAATGTTGACTGAGTGGCCATACTTTTTTTTTTGTAAATAAAACTTATGCCTTTTGAAAAAAACTGGCCTACATTTATTTTTTCATCTTTATTTTAAATTTAAAAAAATAATCGGTAAAAGGAAAAATAATCTATAGATTAATCGGAAAAAATAATCTATAGATTAACCGATTAATCGAAAAAATAATGTATAGATTAATCGATAGAAAAATAATCGTTAGCTGCAGCCTTACTTTTTATATGTAGAAGAAAAGTTTTGTCATTTTATTTAATCTGAGCAACAACTTGAGGCAGTTTAATGTTGATTAACGTGGACCCCGACTTAAACAAGTTGAAAAACTTATTGGGGTGTTACCATTTAGTGGTCAATTGTACGGAATATGTACTGTACTGTGCAATCTACTAATTGAAGTCTCAATCAAACAATCAAAAAAAGCACTTTATATGTGCACCTGGGGATAGGTTGATTGGCAACACTAAATAGTCCCTAGTGTGTAAAAGTGAGTGTGAATGTTGTCTGTCTATCTGTGTTGGCCCTGCGATGAGGTGGCGACTTGTCCAGGATGTACCCCGCCTTCCGCCCGATTGTAGCTGAGATAGGCAGTTACGAACAAGTAGTGTATTATATACATTGAGGAGTGCGCCACGACTACACAATACAGTAGTCAAGTATAAACGCAGAAGCCCTGGTAAGAGTGGCACGGCTACTTGGCAGGGCTGAAGAAAGGCATCAAGTGCTGAGTGTGTCTTTTGTAGGGTTAACTGCGGGTGAAAAGTGAACGTGGCTGCTGGGAGTCGAACACAAGCCAGGCCAACGTACCATGCAGCAGAACACTGCTCCCCTGAGATTTGCCTTCCTGCCTTTGACACCCGTTTTTTTTTTGTTTTTTTTTAATTCTCCACACTGCAAAAAGTGAAATCTAAGTAAAATTAAATATCTCAAATAATGTTGATATTTGCTTATATTCCGTCTGATAAGATAATTCTTCTTACTAAGCAGATTTTATGTTAGAGTGTTTTACTTGTTTTAAGTGTTTTAGTCCTAAATGATCTCAGTAAGATATTACAGCTTGTTGCTGAGATATTATGACCTATATTGAGTAAAACATGCTTGAAACTAGAATATCAAGTGTTGCAAAGCTGTGTCATCAACACTCACAAGTATAAAACTACTTTTTTAAAGTAATAATTTCTTATTTCAAGCATGAAATAAAAAAATCATGACTTTGACACAATTGTGTCTTATAAATACAGATGACAGCCAAATGGACTTTGCTGTTTTATTTTCAATGAAACAATAGAACACTATATTATATATATATATATATGTATATATATATATATATATATATATATATATATATATATATATATATATATATATATATATATATATATATATATATATATATATATACACACACACACACACACATATACAGGTAAAAGCCAGTAAATTAGAATATTTTGAAAAACTTG
>NC_084564.2:41861357-42046357 GCF_033978685.3 Nerophis lumbriciformis
AATAGGATTTACAGCGTGAAACACTTCTATGCTGGTTTTTTTTTCAAGAACTCTGCAGTGTTCCCACTGTACGGAAAATATGGTGAACTATTATTTTAACAAGAGCCATGCAGCAACTATGAATTTGTACGGCATTAAGGATTATGGTTACCTGCACCCATGAAGTATAAAAAAATGTTATTTTATGTGATGAGTTTGTGTCTTAATCAACGAGGACCAATTCTCCTATACACTGTCGGTCCACTATGAATCATAACTGTAAAAGTGGATTTCGTAATACTGTTCATATATTTCTGATATGGATCACGGTCCATTAAAACTCACACTATTAGTTTTAACTACTCTTTGATTTGATTTGATATATTTTTATTTCAAATATGCAAAAAAACAAGAGCAAGCCTGGTCCAAAACAGTGCTATAGCCTTAACAGCCATTATAACTAAATGAAAACAATGGAGAATAAAAAACGGGAAAAAAAATAAACAAAATGAGCAATAGACTTTTTTATTTTTTTAACATACTTGAAAATATAACAGAGTAGTAGTTTTACTACTCTGTTATACAAACATGTTTCATGCTGTTTCGTACTACATACACACTATAGATGCGCGGATAGGCAATTATTTCATCCGCAACCGCATCACAAAAGTCGTCAACCATCCGCCATACACCCGAACTAACATTTAATCAAAACCGCACCCGCCCGCCATCCGCCACCCGCCCGTTGTTATATATCTAATATAGACGATGCAAGGCATTAGTGAGGTTATAAAGCTTTTGCCTGTTAAAGAAAGGAGACTGATCCAATGCAGCAGAGACATTCAATGCGTGCCACGCTGTCACGGCCCAGACGCACACCAGTGCGCAATCATCTGGGAGCCGCGCTGAGCGCACCTCCAAGCACGCTCTCGCCACTCAAACTGCTGCAGGCAGCTGCGTTCTATCTTGTTTTAACATCCTGTGGCACTCTTCTGGGATCACGGCGGACGAAACTGCTCATGCTCAGGGTGTTTGTGGAGGTTCGGGGTTTTGCACAAATGTGATGCACCATGTTAGATGTCCCGGTTTTGTGACTGTCGTAGACATAAACAGCGTCGCAGCTCTTGCAAATCACGTAGCCAGCATTACTATCATCCTGATTTACAACCTCATAAAAACGAGTCCAGGCTGAACTTTTCTGGCCTTCTTTTCCCCTGGTCTTTAGTATTCCCTTTTTTAGTTTGTCGCGTACCACGTTTGCTGCCGGCGTTGCCATCTCTTTTTTTTTTTCTTCTTCTGTTGTGGCATGCTGCAGGTGCCTGCTCGTTTGTCGTATGTGGGTAACAACATTTAACTATGTATATATATTTCCGAATTGGTTTAACTGCCACCCGCCTGAATCTATTTAAAATCTAATTTTTTTAAATTTCAACCGCCCGATCCGACCCGCGGATAAAATCTAATTTTTTTTTTATTTCAACCGCCCGACCCGCGGATAATCCGCGGACTCCGCGGTTCTGTCCGCAAACCGCGCATCTCTAATACACACAGGATATATGTACACACAGAGTGGTAAAGATACTATATAAACAGTAATAAAGTACACACAAACACGTTCTATTGTGTGTTAGGGCTGGGTGATATATCGAGTTTGTAAGATGTATCGATATATTTTTAAACAATATATGAATTAAGAAAATATCTTAATATGGATATCATTTGTTTCACGTTTAAATGACCAAACATCGCTTATTTGTTGTTGTTGTGTTACTGCTTTGCACACTCTTGGCAATAAACACCTCTGGGTACTCTTTCAAGACGGTTGGAAAACCATTTCAAGTGACTTCCTCTTGAAGCTCATGGAGAGAATGCCAAGAGTGTGCAAAAAAGGTAATCGGAGCAAAGAGTGGATATTTTGAGGAAATGAGAATATAAAACATGTTTTCAGTTACCGTATTTTCCGCACTATAAGGCACACCTAAAAACCACACATTTTCTCAAAAGCTGACAGTGCGCCTTATAACCCGGTGCGCTTTATATATGGATTAATATTAAGATTCATTTTCATAAAGTTTCGGTCTCGCAACTACGGTAAACAGCCGCCATCTTTTTTCCCCGTAGAAGAGGAAGTGCTTCTTCTTCTACGCAAGCAACCGCCAAGGTAAGCACCCGCCCCCATAGAACAGGAAGCGCTTCTTCTTCTACTGTAAGCAACCACCCGCCCGCGTAGAAGAAGAAGAAGCGCCCGGATATCACGTTTCATTTCCTTTGTGTGTTTACATCTGTAAAGACCACAAAATGGCTCCTACTAAGCGACAGGTTTCCGGTTCATGAAAAGACGCAATCTCTCCATCCGCACACGGATTACTATTTCACAGCAACTGCCTAAAGACTTTCAAGAAAAGCTGGCTACTTTCCGTGCATATTGTAAAAACAAGATAGCTGAAAAAAAGATCCGGCCAGAGAACATTATCAACATGGACGAGGTTCCACTGACTTTTGATATTCCTGTGAACCGCACTGTGGATACAACGGGAGCACGTACGGTGAATATTCGCACCACAGGGAATGAGAAGTCATCCTTCACTGTGGTTCTAGCTTGCCATGCTAATGGCCAGAAACTTCCACCCATGGTGATATTCAAAAGGAAGACCTTGCCAAAAGAGACCTTTCCAGCCGGCGTCATCATAAAAGCTAACTCGAAGGGATGGATGAATGAAGAAAAGATGAGCGAGTGGTTAAGGTAAGTTTACGCGAAGAGGCCGGGTGGCTTTTTTCACGCAGCTCCGTCCATGCTGATATACGACTCCGTGCGCGCCCACATCACGCTGGTTTTTAATATATTATTTAAGTTTGACTGACCTGACTGTTTTTTTGACATTCCTTTAGCGCAGTTAGATGCGGCTTATAACACGGGGCGGCTTATAGGTGGACAAAGTTTTGAAATATGCCGTTCATTGAAGGCGTGGCTTATAACCCAGGGCGGCTTATGGTGCGGAAAATACGGTAATATCACCTTTTTTTTTAAGTACATAACTCCACATGCGTTCATTCATAGTTTTGATGCCTTCAGTGACAATCTACAATGTAAATAGTCATGAAAATAAAGAAAACGCATTGAATGAGAAGGTGTGTCCAAACTTTTGGCCTGTGCTGTATATACAGTTGTGGTCAAAAGTGTACATACACTAGTAAAGAATATAATGTCATGGCTGTCTTGAGTTTCCAATCATTTCTATAACTCTTATTTTTTTGTGATAGAGTGATTGGAGCACATACTTGTTGCTCACAAAAAACATTCATGAAGTTTGCTTCTTTTATGAATTTATTATGGGTCTACTGAAAATGTGAGCAAATCTGCTGGGTCAAAAGTATACAGTGTCCCTAAGAAAAGGCATTGAAGCTTAGGGAAGGCTATGCCGAACGAAACTAAAACTGAACTGGCTACAAAGTAAACAAAAACAGAATGCTGGATGACAGCAAAGACTTACTGTGGAGCAAAGACAGCGTCCAATTGTACATCTGAACATGACATGACAATCAACAATGTCCCCACAAAAAAGGATAAAAACAACTGAAATATTCTTAATTTCTAAAACAAAGCAGGTGTGGGGAAAAGCGGTCAAGGAAGAAACTGCTACAGGAAAATACCAAATAAAGAGAAAAAGCCACCAAAATAGGAGCGCAAGACAAGAAGTAAAACACTACACACAGGAAAACAGCAAAAAAGTCAAAAAAAGTAAGGGTGTGATGTGACAGGTGGTGACAGTACACCTACTTTGAGACAAGAGCTATATTGATGCATGCTTGGTTATGCTTTAAAGTCATATCCAACAATTGTGACAACAACTTTTTATTTTCAATATCGGCTGCAGAGTTTCGATTTTTAATGATTTCTGCTGGTGTGCCTCCGCATTTTTTCAATGAAAAAAAATGTGCCTTTGAAAAACACTGATCTCGTGGAAACCTAGATATACCCTAATCTTATATGTATATTACAGACCACACACACACACACACACACACTTTATTGATATATCTATCACACACACATATATATACAGTACGCTTCTATGTATAAATATATAGAACTTATACACATATAAATAAACATATACATAAACAAAGTTATACATGTTTCATAAATGTTATTTTTATATATGTAACACATATGTATATGCACACACACCATGTACATTGTGATATATGTGTTGCAGTGACGTGCGGTCACTAGAGGCAGGTGAGGCGGGGCCTCACCTGCCATCATGGAAAGAAAAAAATGTAAAAAGAAAAAAAATAAATAAATTGTTATATGTATCCAGTGATTATACTATAAAGTTATTTTCCATTTAACTTCACCAGTTTTAGATTATCTTTATTCAAAATCGCTGAATTTTCACATTTGCCGTTCAAATACTGAGAAGAGACGGTGCGGTGAACAGCAGCCAGTTGAGGCACGTCACTCAGTGCCTCAACATGGACGGACTCGGCTAACTGCTGGCCTGCTGTGCAGTGAGACTGTATTGCTATATGAACTATATTACCGGTATACATTTCCATAGTTTAGTTAGCTGAGGTATATAATGTACAGTGTATTTTGTCAACAACTGTATGTGTGTAAAGTATTTCTTGTGCTGAGCGATCATAAAACTGCTGCGAAGACGCACTGGCTGAGGCACGCATCACCACGCCTCCTGGTGCTGAAGACACGTTCGCCGCAGACTGCACCCACCGACGGGAAGGCCACACCAACCAAAGCCCACACCCAAACCCTCCACGTGCAAGACCGAATCCACCCCAAAAAAGTCACTTAACAAGAAGCCAAAAAGTGCAAAAACAACATTGCTCGCACCGGAGGAGCCGTGAACGACTGCTGGGACACTACATTAGGTACACCTGCAGACTGCAGCACGGATTTCATATTTCATTCATTCACAACTCCTCCACACCGAACACCACTGTACCCGCACTTATAAGTAAAGGTAAGACCATAATAACGTTTTTTTTTAATTAAATGTGCTTTTTTGTGTGCTACAGTTTGTATGTGTAAAGTTAAAGTTAAGTTAAAGCAGGGGCGTCACTAGCTTTTAAGGACAGGGGGGGCTTTGCCCCCAGGAGATGCACAGGATGCGAGCGAATGTTACGCACGAGCACAAAACTTCACAAACGGCTAACAAAGACTTAGAAATTATTCATTGTTATTTTTTTTTTTTTTTTTAAATGCACGGGACGAAATGAAATGCTCCCCGGGACGATGGCTTTTAACCATATATTTTCTTTTTCTTTTTATGTATTTATTCATTTTACATTTTATATTAAATGTCTTGGTTTTTCCTCCCTCTGAAAATCCTATTAAATGTTTAACAAGCCATCCTATAATAATAAAACAGCTATTAATGTAACAATACAATAAAACAAATATATTTAATGATGTTTTTTTCATTATTTTAACAATAGGCTTATGTATATTACTTTATATAGATTCTACAAGAAACACAAAACTTAAAAAAATAAATGATTTACAATTGCACACACAAGGTTTTGTGCAGCTTCACTCATTGTAAAGGAAGATAATGTGCTTCGTACACCTGCAGGACCGCAAGCAAGGTCCCAGAGAAAATGCGGGCTGGAATTTGAGTGATGTGGGCATTTTCTATATGAACAAGTGGAATGGATTGGATATCGACGCACGAAAGGGGCTCTCTACCTTACGCTACGAAGTGAGGGGAAACTGAGTGAATAATAACAGGTTATATGATTATTTATTTAAACTCATATTTGGGCCACTTTATAATGAATATGTCGGCATTTATTTGTAAAACAAAAACAAAAAAACACCAAATTATTTAGGGGGGCTTAAGAATATTTTAGGGGGGCTTGAGCCCCCCTAAAATAGGCCTAACAACGCCAATGAGTTAAAGTAGCAATGATTGTCACACACACACACTAGGTGTGGTGAAATATGTCCTCTGCATTTGACCCATCCCCTTGATCACCCCCTGGGATGTGAGGGGAGCAGTGGGCAGCAGCGGCGCCGCGCCCGGGAATAATTGTTGGTGATTTAACCCCCAATTCCAACCCTTGATGCTAAGTGCCAAGCAGGGAAGAATGCTGCTATGAGCTTTTAAACATAACCCGTTAACTGCTGCCAATCAAATGGTGAATAAGATACTCTTTAGGGTTCATATGTTTGTAAATCTGACTGTGATGAAGTCAGTGCCTCACCAGCCATCAACCTCACCGCACGTCACTGATGTGTTGGCCGTGGACAAGCGGCAGAAAACGGATATATATAATAAATCTGTAAAACTGTATATATAATACAGGGTTTTCCCTAGATTGCCACTGTGTGTGAATGGGTGAATGTGGAAATAGTGTCAAAGCACTTTGAGTACCTTGAAGGTAGAAAAGCGCTATACAAGTATAAGCCATGTAAATATAGTGGCGGTGGGGGCGTGGTCAATATGACATCATATAGGACACTTTGATTTGCATATATTTTCTTTATAAGGACGAAACAAATGTTTTATGTATATTTAAAAACAAATTAGCGTTTAGTTATGAATATTACTATTTCTGATAATAATATTACCATTTTTTTCTTATATAATCAGAATTACAAGCAGCTTTAAGACAAGGAATTTGACTTGGTCGACTGTGCTCTCTTTGTTCAATGCAGTTTCAATTGTTGCAGGTAACACGAGCTACACTTTATTCTGCCCTGCCCCGAATGTTGCTGCAATTTAGTTTGCCAAATATGTAAAAAGTCCTTTGAGTTAGATTTGGGAAAAAAAATTACTTGAGGTGATTTGTTGATATTCTTTACAATTTAGCGACTGTAAAACTAAGCACACTAAAGAAAGTGCATTATTTATACACATGAAATGCAAATACATGTAGGAATCACGTTAGATTAATAATTTCATTTGGAATATACTTAAAAAAAAGCAATACAATTATGCAGGATGACGGTTGAGCACTAGTGCCGCTAGCTTAATGCTAACGTACAATGGACTAGCTCATTGACAAGCTAACTCAAATTAGCATGGCCAATCGCAGGGCACATAAACAATCTTTCACACTAACATTCATATCTATGGACAATTTAGTCTCCAGTGAAGTTTATTGTTAGGCAGTTTCATTAACGTCCTCCCAGCGCGGTAACAACACACAACAACAGCAGTCACGTTTTCGTCTACCGTAAAGCAGTTCGTCTGCCGTAAACAGCAATGTTGTGACACTTTTAAACAGGACAATACTGCCATCTAATGCATTTGATGAAAGCACTTTTGTGCGTGCCACACAGCAATGCATCATCAGAGAGTGTGTTCAGCATAGTTAGAAAAATAGTGAAAGAGAATAGAACAAGGATGGACAATTCAACCCTTAACTCAACAAGTATATGTGTAAATAAATGAACACTGAAATTCAAGTATTTCTTTTATATATATATATATATATATATATATATATATATATATATATATATATACATACACATATATATATATATATATATATATATATATATATATATATATATATATATACACACACACATATATATATATATATATATATATATATATATATACATATATATATATATATATATATATATATATATACCGTATTTTCCGCACTATTAGCCGCACCTAAAAACCACAAATTTACTCAAAAGCTGACAGTGCGCCTTATAACCCGGTGCGCTTTATATATGGATTAATATTAAGATTCATTTTCATAAAGTTTAGGTCTCGCAACTACGGTAAACAGCCGCCATCTTTTTTCCCCGTAGAAGAGGAAGCGCTTCTTCTTCTACGGTAAGCAACCGCCAAGGTAAGCACCCGCCCCCATAGAAGAGGAAGCGCTTCTTCTTCTACTGTAAGCAACCACCCGCCCCCGTAGAAGAAGAAGCGCGCGGATATTACGTTTCATTTCATTTGTGTGTTTACATCTGTAAAGACCACAAAATGGCTCCTACTAAGAGACACGCGTACAACGCAGAATTCAAACTCAAGGCAATAAGTCACGCAGTAGAACACGGAAATAGAGCAGCAGCAAGAGAATTGAAGCAACAAGATGACCTGCGCCACTAAGACAGGGAGACAGCGCCGGACGACATACGCCAACATCTGCCAGTGGATTGTAAATGCCTGGGCGGATATATCGGTCTCAAATGTGGTCCGAACTTTCCGGAAGGCAGGATTCACGGAACTGCTGGACAACAATAGCAACATTGACTCTGATGACTTCGACGAGACGGAGCCGGCCATTTTGGATTCCGTATTCGCCCAACTTTTTAATTCGGACACCGAAGGAGAAGAATTCGAGGGATTTATGGATGAAGAATAACTTCAGAAAGTGAGCGTTATGTTTATTTTGTGTGTTGTGACATTGCTATTGCTCTGCACTATTTTGAATTTTACTATGTTTGTGATTGCACATTTGCACATTACCGTACATTTTGGGAGTGAACAGAGTTGTTAGAACGCTGGTTTTTAATATATTATTAAAGTTTGACTGACCTATCTGACTGTTTTTTTGACATTCCCTTTAGCGCAGTTAGATGCGGCTTATAACACGGGGCGGCTTATAGGTGGACGAAGTTTTGAAATATGCCGTTCATTGAAGGCGGGGCTTATAACCCAGGGCGGCTTATGGTGCGGAAAATACGGTATATATATACAATAAAATAAATATATATTTATAGCCAGAATTCACTGAAAGTCCATCCATCCATCCATCCATGGATGGATGGATGGATGGAGATATATATATATATATATATATATATATATATATATATATATATATATATATATATATATATATATATGAAATACTTCACTTGGTGAATTCTAGCTGTAAATATACTCCTCCCCTCTTAGCCACGCCCCCAACCACGCCCCCCATCCCACCTCCCGAAATCGGAGGTCTCAAGGTTGGCAAGTATGATCTACATTCCTACTCTCGCCTATGGTCATGAAGTGTGGGTCATGACCGAAAGAATAAGATGGCGGATACAAGCGGCCGAAATGAGTTTCCTCAGAAGGGTGGCTGGCATCTACCTTAGAGATAGGGTGAGAAGTTCAGTCACCCGAGAGAGACTCGGAGTAGAGCAGCGGCTCCTTCGCTTGGAAAGGAACCAGCTTAGGTGGTTCAGGCATCTCGTGCGGATGCCTCACCAGCGTCTCCCTATCGAGGTCCTCGTTGCACGTCCCACTTTATCTACAGTTAGTGCGTGTGCTCACATATTGTGTCTCTGGAAGACACTTATTACTGCAGAGACTATATCAGCCCCAATGAAAATCCCCAAAGTGTGCGGGAGAGCGGATGATAAATGGAGAGGCTTACACACCTTTTCTTTGTCCTTCTCTAGCTGCTTCTGCAACTTCTTGTTCTTGCTCTTGGAGTGTTTGATCTTCTCACGCACTTCAACATCCTGCAAGTCCAGCTGGGTGAACTTCTCCTTCTGGCTCTCAATGTGCTTGTTGAGCTTATTTTGTTTCCTGGTGGATCAACAGTCGTTACATTGATATTGAGAAGTGATCCAGATATGTAATGAAGTATATACAAATAGATCAATTTCACCAGTTTTTACTGCAGATATAGAAGACAATAACCGCAAAATTGCAGAATTGTATTGAAGATAGGGCTGTGTGATATGGCCTTTTAATATGTGGATATGTTTAGTCCATGTCACGATACGCCATATATATGTGGATATGTTTAGTCCATGTCACCATACACCATATATATGTGGATATGTTTAGTCCATGTCACCATACACCATATATATGTGGATATGTTTAGTCCATGTCACCATACACCATATATATGTGGATATGTTTAGTCCATGTCACCATACACCATATATATGTGGATATGTTTAGTCCATGTCACCATACACCATATATATGTGGATATGTTTAGTCCATGTCATGATACACCATATATATGTGGATATGTTTAGTCCATGTCACCATACACCATATATATGTGGATATGTTTAGTCCATGTCACCATACACCATATATATGTGGATATGTTTAGTCCATGTCACCATACATCATATATATGTGGATATTTTGCCTTAGCCTTGAATGAACACTTGATGCATATAATGACAGCAGTATGATGATTCTATGTGTCTACCGTACATTAAAACATTCTTCTTCATACTGCATTAATATATGCTACTTTTAAACTTTCATGCAGAGAGGGAAATCACAAGTAAAAGTATATTTATTAAAGAGTTATTAAGCAGTGGCACAAACATTCATGTCATTTCCAAAACAGAAAGTGCAAGATTGTCAGAGACATTTTAAAACAAGCTATTAGTGCACTTTTGTGCATGATGTCACTAAGATGACATATCAAAACAACACTAAATTAAAGTGCACTTTTTGTACAGAACGCCACTACAATAGTTTAAAACAAATAAAGTGCATTTTTGTGCATGATGTCACACAAGATATTTCAATAAGTGTCAAATAAAAATGAGCTGCATAATAGGAAATCAAATAGTGTATGTCCTTCACTATGTGGTAGGTTCCTGCGGACGTTATCTCCTTCTGTTGTTGACTAGTTTTTTCATACGGTGTTGATGTGGAAATGGTGGCTTGGGCATTTTGTGGGTGTGGCACCGAACGGAGATATTGACATGCGGACTTTCAAGCACTCTTCATTCTCTAGCGGATGACTTTTCAAATGATGCTACACATTAGCAGTAATGCTACTTTTTGTAGCAACGCTTTTGCCGCATACTTGACATATTACAGTTGTCTGTTCAACATCTTCCCGCTTGAAGCCAAACCACCGCCAGACGATGGACCCCCTGTTGTTTTTCTTGGGAATTAATTCTCCCTTCATTTTTTCCAGATACGCACCTTCTCTCTCTCGTATTACCACTCGCACCACAGCTAACGTTACTATGCCGCTACCTCTCTGCTCGGCGAGGGTGTATGACGTTGCACGCGCGACAGTATGTGACGTATGTACCGTATTTTCCGCACTATTAGCCGCACCTAAAAACCACAAATTTTCTCAAAAGCTGACAGTGCGGCTTATAACCCGGTGTGCTTTATATATGGATTAATATTAAGATTCATTTTCATAAAGTTTCGGTCTCGCAACTACGGTAAACAGCCGCCATCTTTTTTCCCCGTAGAAGAGGAAGCGCTTCTTCTTCTACGGTAAGCAACCGCCAAGGTAAGCACCCGCCCCCATAGAAGAGGAAGCGCTTCTTCTTCTACTGTAAGCAACCACCCGCCCCCGTAGAAGAAGAAGCGCGCGGATATTACGTTTCATTTCATTTGTGTGTTTACATCTGTAAAGACCACAAAATGGCTCCTATTAAGAGACACACGTACAACGCATAATTCAAACTCAAGGCAATAAGTCACGCAGTAGAACACGGGAATAGCGCAGCAGCAAGAGAATTGAACATAAATGGTGCGTAGGTAGAGGAAGCAACAAGATGACCTGCTCCACTAAGACAGGGAGACAGCGCCGGACGACATACGCCAACATCTGCCAGTGGATTGTAAATGCCTGGGCGGATATATCAGTCTCAACTGTGGTCCGAGCTTTCCGGAAGGCAGGATTCACGGAACTACTGGACAACAACAGCGACACTGACTCTGATGACTTCCACCAGACGGAGCCGGCCATTTTGGATGCCGTATTCGCCCAACTTGTTAATTCAGACACTGAAGAAGAATTCGAGGGATTTATGGATGAGGAATAATTTCAGAAAGTGAGCTTTAAATGTTTATTTTGTGTGTTGTGTGACATTAACGTTCGAGCAACGTTGAGTTATTGATGTTGCTATTGCTCTGCACTAATTTGAGTGTTACTATTTTTGTGATTGCACATTTGCACATTACATTTTGGGGGTGAACAGAGTTGTTAGAACGCTGGTTTGTAATATATTATTAAAGTTTGACTGACCTATCTGACTGTTTTTTTGACATTCCCTTTAGCGCAGCGTAGGCGCGGCTTATAACCCGGGGCGGCTTATAGGTGAACAAAGTTTTGAAATATGCCATTCATTGAAGGTGCGGCTAATAACCCGGGGCGGCTTATAGTGCGGAAAATACGGTAAGAAGGTGCGCTTGTTTTATGTCTCTGTGAGAAGGAGAGACAAGAAAGAGTGAGAAGAGCCTGTAGTGTAATGCCCGCAGCTAAAAGCAACTGCGTGAGAACGTATACTCCAATATCACCATATTAGGGATGTCCCGATCCAGGTTTTTGCACTTCCGAACCGATACCGATGTTGTTTTTGCACTTCCGATCCGATACCGATGTTGTTTTTGCACTTATGATCCGATACTGATACTGGTCGATACTGGCCTATCCGAGCATGTATTAAAGTTTAAAGTTATTTAGCCTACTTAGTTGTCAGAATCATGTTGAAAAGGGTTTTAGTACTCTTGATAACAACTAGCCAGCTGAATTAGGGGAGTTTGAATAATACATAATGGTTGGTAACAAGAAACTGACCTGTTTGTTCAAGGATAAACACAAAATAGACAAAATTATACATGACAAACAGAAATGGCATCATTGAACTAGGGCTGGGCGATATGGCCTTTTTTAATATCGCGATATTTTAAGGCCATATCACGATACACCATATATACGTGGATATTTTGCCTTAGCCTTGAATGAACACTTGATGCATATAATCACAGCAGTATGATGATTCTATGTGTCTACATTAAAACATTCTTCTTCATTCTGCATTAATATATGCTACTTTTAAACTTTCATGCAGAGAAGGAAATCACAACTAAAAAAATCATTATTTTTTCATACGGTGTTGATCTGGAAATGTTTGCCTCGGCATTTTGATGGTGTGGCACCGAATGGAGATGTTGACGTGCTGCTACATATTAGCAATAATGCTACTTTTTATAGCAACGCTTTCGCCCAACACTTGACAAGTTACGGTTGTCTTTTCGACATATTCCCACTTAAAGCCAAACCACCGCCAGACGATGGACCTCCTGCTGTTTTTGGGGGGAATTAATTCTTCCTTCCTTCATTCGATTATCACTCGCACGGCTGCACTAGCATCACAGCTAACGTTAGCCATGCTGCTACCTCTCTGCTGGGAGAGGGCGTATACGTATGTGACGTATGACGTGACAGTATGTGACATATGTAAGAAGGTGCGCTTGTTTTATGTCTCTGTGAGAAGGAGAGACAAGAAAGAGTGAGAAGAGCATGTAGTGTAATGCCTGCATCTAAAAGCAACTGCATGAGAATGTATACTCCAATATCACCATATAGTCATTTTCTATATCGCACAAAGACAGCTGACATTTTTACCGGTAACTTTTAATTCACATGGCCGTCTTAACGGTTAGGACACAGACCTGTGGATGTGTTGAAGGTGTGCTGGAAAATGCGGAACGGAAATTTGGGAGCGGCAGAAAAGTGGAATGTATTATTTAAATCGGTGCGTTGGAAAACACGGACCGGAGTTTCTTTAAAAACTGGATCGGCATTTTCCCATGCCTTGCCGATACGCATTTTTTGGCAAATATCGGCGGCCGATCCGATCCAAATATCGGATCGGGACATCCCTACACCATATAGTCATTTTCTATATCAAAGACAAATTCGCCTTAATTGAAGAACAAAAGGTCTTACTTCTCCACATTTTTCAGCTCCTGATTCTTTTCCCCCATCTCTTCTGATAGCTTAGACGTTTTCTCTGTAAGCTCCTTGTTGTCCTCCAAGATGGTCTGCTTCTCCTGCTCTTTATGCACCACACGCTTTTTCAGGTCATGACTAAAGGAGGAGGATGCTCAGATATTTACATTTGTCTCCACTTCATTCGCACAAAACACCAACGTGGCCCTGCAGCACTCACAGGTAATACTGGCAGAGATGACTCTTGTGTTTGAAGATGTCATTTTCCAGTTTGAGGAACTCCACAGCTTTGTTCTTTTCTCCCTCCAAAGCATTCTTCTCCTTTTCAACAAGCTTGACTCGGTTCAGCTGAGAAAGTACACGCGACGACTTTAAATCACATTTGAAGGATGAATGAATTTGTTATCGTTTTGGCACTGCAATATCATGTTTATTCAACATATTGAAAGGTGAAAAATATCATGTACCGTATTTTTCGGATTACCGTATTTTTTGGACTATAAGTCGCAGTTTTTTTTTCATAGTTTGGCCGGGGGTGCGACTTATACTCAGGAGCGACTTATATGTGAAATGATTAACACATTAGCGTAAAATATCAAATAATATTATTTAGATCATTCACGTAAGAGACTAGACCAGGGGTCGGCAACCCGCGGCTCCGGAGCCGCATGCGGCTCTTTGATCACTCTGATGCGGCTCAGCAGCTTACTTGCTGAACCCCCCAATTTTCCCGTGAGACTTCCGGATTTCAGTGCCTCTCGCAGAAAACTCCCGGGATTATTCACCGATTTTCATCCTTATGACTATAATAAGGGCGTGCCATGATGGTACAACATTTGGCGCCCTCTACAATCTGTATTAACAGCATGCCAGCCCAACACTTGTTATACAATATACATTTTCTGCTTGCACACGTACGTGACAGCAAGGCATACTTGGTCAACAGCCACACAGGTTACACTGACGGTGGTCATAGAAACAACTTTAACACTCTTACTAATAATGCGCCACACTTTGAACCAAAACCAAACAAGAATGACAAACACATTTCGGGAGAACATCTGCACCTTAACACAACATAAACACAACAGAACCAACACCCAGAATCCAATGCAGCCCTGACTCTTCCGGGCTACATTATACACCCCTGCTACCACCAAACCCCGCCCCCACCCCAACCCTGCTCCCTCACACATCAACCCCCCGGAAGAGTTAGGGCTGCATGGGATTCTGGGTATTTGTCCTGTTGTGTTTATGTTGTGTTACGATGCAGATGTTCTCCCGAAATGTGTTTGTCATTCTTGTTTGGTGTGGGTTCACAGTGTGGCGCATTATTGGCAAGAGTGTTAAAGTTTTTTTTTTATACCGCCACCGTCAGTGTGACCTGTGTGGTTGTTGAGCAAGTATGCCTTGCTGTCACCTCCGTGAGCAAGCGGAAGCCCCATACAACGTGTGACTGATCAGGCACGCTGGCTGTAGTGGGTGTTATATGCTGTACCATCACGGCACGCATGACGCAGACAAGCGCCATTCATTTAAAACATACGTGCCGCACCAGTTTTCAAATTCCACATAAAGGTGTGGGCAGCGTGTCTGACCCCTGGTTTATGCATAGCACAAAGCAAAAAAACAAAATCGTATGCAGTGTTATTTCATTTAAAATTTCAAAATATTTTTGCGGCTCCCATTGTTTTCTATAATTTGTGAAACTGGTCAAAATGGCTCTGACTGGTAAAGGTTGCCGACCCCTGGACTAGACGTATAAAATTTCATGAGATTTAGCGATTAGGAGTGACAGATTGTATAGCATGTTCTATATGTTATAGTTATTTGAATGACTCTTACCATAATATGTTACGTTAACATACCAGTTGGTTATTTATGCCTCATATAACGTACACTTATTCAGCCTGTTGTTCACTATTCTTCATTTATTTTAAATTGCCTTTCAAATGTCTATTCTTGGTGTTGGCTTTTATCAAATACATTTCCCCAAAAAATGTGACTTATACTCCAGTGCGACTTATATGTTTTTTTCCTTCTTTATTATGCATTTTCGGCCGGTGCGACTTATACTCCGAAAAATACGGTATAAGTCGCAGTTTTTTTCATAGTTTGACCGGGGGTGCGACTTATACTCTGGAGCGATTTTGTGTGTGAAATTATTAACACGTTACCGTAAAATATCAAATATTATTTATCTCATTAACGTAAGAGACTTGGCGTGTATCAGCAATCGTCACACACACACACGTCAACTGTTATTTATGCTTCATATAACTAGGGCTGAAACGACGCGTCGACGTAGTCGACGTCATCGGTTACGTAAATACTTCGAGGACGTTTTTGTTCGTCGACGCGTCGCATATTTACGTCACACTACCGTCATGGCGGAGCGCAAAGCAGACGATGCGAGCGGTGCGAGCGAGGGGAAAAAAGCACGCCAAAAGTCGTCAAAAGTGTGGGACTATTTCAATAAACGGCCTAAGAAGAAACGCTACTTTTATCTACATTCAGCTCGCTACTAATTTTTATCGATCTGTTAATGCACACTTTGTTTGTTTTGGTCTGTCAGACAAACCTTCATCGTGCCTGCCTTACTGGTGACGTTTCACTTCGTTCCACCAATCAGATGCAGTCACTGGTGACGTTGGACCAATCAAACAGAGCCAGGGGTCACATGACCTGACTGGCTCCGAGCTAACTTCGGGTGTTACCATTTAGTGGTCAATTGTACGGAATATGTACTGTACTGTGCAATCTACTAATAAAAGTTCCAATCAATCAATCAAAAGTGTGAAGGAAAAAAGACCCTTTTTTTATTTCAACCGTAAAGACTGACTGCACAGTTCCTGTCTTCACAATAAAAGTGCCGCTCCATCGCGCCTGCGCTTTCAAAATAAGAATCTCCGAAAGCCAGCGCAAACAAGCTAGCAAGCTACGGAGTTTGCCGCCAATGTATTTCTTGTAAAGGGTATAAAAACGAATATGGAAGGTGGACAAATAAGATGCCAAATAACAACCACTTTCATGTGGTATTAGACAGAAAGGAGGAACTTTTTTTCTCCTCCATTTGAAAACGTGGACGTTACCAGCACTACTTCCTGATTACAATCAATGCAAGTCATCAGAATCAGGTAATACACCAACTTATATTCTTGTCTTCATGAAAGAAAGGAATCTATATGTGTTAAACATGCATGTATAATTATTAAAACACCTTTAACATGTAAACAAAAACGGCAAAATAAATAAATATAAATTATATACTGTATATATCAATGTATGTATGTATATATATATATATATGTGTGTGTGTGTGTGTGTGTGTGTGTGTGTGTGTGTGTGTGTGTATATATACACATATATATATATATGATATGTGTGTGTATGTTACTCAGTACTTGAGTAGTTTTTTCACAACATACTTTTTACTTTTACTCAAGTAAATATTTGGGTGACTACTCCTTACTTTTACTTGAGTAATAAATCTCTAAAGTAACAGTACTCTTACTTGAGTACAATTTCTGGCTACTCTACCCACCTCTGCTAATAATGTTGTTGTATGCACACTGTGTCGAGCGGAAATGGCCTATCATAGCAGCACAACGGCAGCGTTCTTGCCATCACCATCAACTAGTCAATCGTCCGCGTGAGTATACGTTGTCATCATTACACAAAAACATGAATGTGTCATTTGTACCTGCGTTGTAAATTCATAAACTAAAGCACCGTTTCGCTCTGAGAGGAGCGTTTGGCGTGCCTGTTCAGTGTTTACAAAGACGTGCTCCTCTTTAACGCTAACGTTAATTAGTTGTGCAAATACCTTTTACAACATTAACAATTACGTATACTATGTACAAACGAACAATTAACTTCCACTTTAATTATACTATCATTGTTGTGTTATTAAGCAAAATAAGCAAAAGTTTTACTTTTGTTGAAATGTTTACACTGTTGTTACAGAATATTTAGTTTTGCACTTTTTTGTATTGGATGTTTATCTTTATTTTTGCACATTTTAGCAAATAAGCAATACTTTTACTTTTGTTGAAATGTTTACACTGTTACAGAATATTTCCGTTTTGCACTTTTTTGAATTGGATGTTTATCTTTATTTTTGCACATTTTAAAGCAAAATAAGCAATACTTTTACTTTTGAAATGCTTATACTATTGCAGAATATTAAGATTTGCACTGGATGTTTACTTTTATATTTGCAGATTAAAAGCAAATAAGCTACTTTTAATTTTGTTAAATGTTTACATTGTTACAGAATATTTTGTCATGTTGTTGTCAATGTTGACTGAGTGGCCATACTTTCTTTTTTGTAAATAAAAGCCATGCCTTTTGAAAAAACTGGCCTACATTTATTTTTTCATCTTCATTTTAAATAAAAAAAATAATCGGTAAAAGGAAAAATAATCTATAGATTAATCGAAAAAATTATCTATAGATTAACCGATTAATCGAAAAAAATAATCTATAGATTAATCGATAGAAAAATAATCGTTAGCTGCAGCCTTACATATAACGTACACTTATTCAGCCTGTTGTTCACTATTCTTTATTTAATTTAAATTGCCTTTCAAATGTCTATTCTTGGTGTTGGATAAAAAAAAATTCCTCAAAAAATGCGACATATATGTTTTTTTCCTTCTTTATTATGCATTTTCGACCAGTGCGATTTATACTCCGGAGCGATTTATAATCCGAAAAATACGGTAGTCTGTTTTTGTACTGGTACCAATTTAAAAAATAGTTAAATAAATAGCAAAACTACCGCACAGAAAAAGTCAGGAGGACACAGGAGAAAGAAATGAGTGTACAAGTCACCTTCTCGCCTCTTTGTTCATTAAGCAGTTCAATTCTGCGGGACAGGATGTGGATGGGCTCCTTGAGGCGACAGGAGCCAATAATGTCCTCCAGGTACTCCAGCATTCCCTCATCGTGCTCCGTCTGACCTTTGGACTTCATCATGGCGATTTGCTCCACCTCACCCTGTGCCCCGGAAATGAAAACACAAGCATGTCAAGGCATTGACAGTTTTTTTAAAACTCTATATTGTTTGGAATTATGACAATTGCTTATTTACATAACCCCAAGGATCATTTATTTTTCCATTTAGAAATAATTCATTGTGGAACAACTTTTTATGCATATCAGTTAGGGATGTCCCGATCCGATATTTGGATCGGATCGGCTGCCGATATTTGCCAAAAATTGCGTATCGCCAAGGCATGGGAAAATGCCGATCCAGATCCAGTTTAAAAAAAACTCCGGTCCGTGTTTTCCAGCGCACCTATTTAAATAATACATTCCACTTTTCTGCTGCTCTGTAATTACCGTTCCGCATTTTCCAGCACACCTTCAACACATCCACAATTCTCACGCAGTTGCTTTTAGCTGCTGGCATTACACGACAGGCTCTTCTCACTCTTTCCTGTGTCTCCCTCTCACAGACAGCAAGCGCACCTTCTTACACACGTCACATACTGTCACGTCATACGTCACATACGTATACGTCCTCTCCCAGCAGAGAGCGAGGTAGCGGCATGGCTAACGTTAGCTGTGATGCTAGCGCAGCCGCTAAGGTGCGCGCCTGCTCAAGCGTCCTCTGCGCACGGCAAATCTATGCCACGCACAAAATCAAATAAAAAAATAAGCGCATAACAATTTTCGACACACGGACACGACAGAGAAAACAGTTTTCGTCATCATTGTTCAAATATTGTGACGTCTGTCGAGACGCTTATCTCCATTCGGTGCCACACGTCCACACCATCAAAATGCCGAGGCAAACATTTCCAGATCAACACCGTATGAAAAAAATAGTGATTTTTTTAGTTGTGATTTCCTTCTCTGCATGAAAGTTTAAAAGTAGCATATATTAATGCAGTATGAAGAAGAATGTTTTAATGTAGACTTGCAAGCCTTGAAAGAACATTTTGAAAATCAAGACTACATTTCCTGCAAATGGGTGCATTTCTACCCTATATTTTAACTTTAGATTTATTCTCATATCAAACTCTTTTGGCTGTCTTTTTGACACTTACATCCGGCGCCCCCCTCCAGACCCTGGATTATAAATAATGTCAATAATTCAATGTGATTATCTTGTGTGATGACTGTATTATGATGATAGTATATATCTGATAGTATATATCTGTATCATGAATCAATTTAAGTGGACCCCGACTTAAACAAGTTGAAAAACTTATTGGGGTGTTACCATTTAGTGGTCAATTGTACGGAATATGTACTTCACTGTGCAACCTACTAATAAAAGTCTCAATCAATCAATCAAAACACATAGAATCATCATACTGCTGTGATTATATGCATCAAGTGTTCATTCAAGGCTAAGGCAAAATATCGAGATATATATCGTGTATCACAATATGGCCTTAAAATATGGCAATATTAAAAAAAGGCCATATCCCCCAGCCCTAGTTCAATGATGCCATTTCTGTTTGTCATGTATAATTTTGTCTATTTTGTGTTTATCCTTGAATAAACAGGTCAGTTTCTTGTTACCAACCATTGTGTATTATTCAAACTCCCCTAATTCAGCTGGCTAGTTGTTATCAAGAGTACTAAAACCCTTTTCAACATGATTCTGACAACTAAGTAGGCTAAATAACTTTAAACTTTAATACATGCTCGGATAGGCCAGTATCGGTATCGGATCGGAAATGCAAAAACAATATCGGTATCGGATCGGAAGTGCAAAAACCTGGATCGGGACATCCCTAATATCAGTGTGAAAGAATGAGATTAAAACATATTTAGTTTTAGCCTGACCTCTTGCAGCTCGTCAGGCTTTAGTCTAAAACAGACCTGGGCAAAAGGTGGCCCGTTATGATTTTCAATCCGGTTCGCTGGACGTTCTACATCATTTTTTTTAGACCTTTAACATCAAAACTGTATTTTCCATTATGATGTGCAGTGATGTTTTCAAATGACCGTAAGTTTTGAACTACAGAAAGTAATTCAATGGTTGAAATCTGCGCTGTTGGGTGTTATAGGAGTTTTTACGGTAATCTAGGTCACAGCAGCTCAGACCAGGAACAAAGCAGAGTGGGCGGTAGGGATGTCCCGATCCAGGTTTTTGCACTTCCGATCCGATACCGATATTGTTTTTGCAATTCCGATCCGATACCGATACTGACCGATACAGATACTGGCCTATCCGAGCATGTATTAAAGTTTAAAGTTATTTAGCCTACTTAGTTGTCAGAATCATGTTGAAAAGGGTTTTAGTACTCTTGACAACAACTAGCCAGCTGAATTAGGGGAGTTTGAATAATACACAATGGTTGGTAACAAGAAACTGACCTGTTTATTCAAGGATAAACACAAAATAGACAAAATTATACATGACAAACAGAAAGGGCATCATTGAACTAGGGCTGGGCGATATGGCCTTTTTTTAATATTGCGATATTTTAAGGCCATATTGCGATACACAATATATATCTCGATATTTTGCCTTAGCCTTGAATGAACACTTGATGCATATAATCACAGCAGTATGATGATTCTATGTGTTTTGATTGATTGATTGAGACTTTTATTAGTAGGTTGCACAGTGAAGTACATATTCCGTACAATTGACCACTAAATGGTAACACCCCAATAAGTTTTTACACTTGTTTAAGTCGGGGTCCACTTAAATTGATTCATGATACAGATATATACTATCAGATATATACTATCATCATAATACAGTCATCACACAAGATAATCACATTGAATTATTTACATTATTTATAATCCAGGGTGTGGAGGGGGGCGCCGGATGTAAGTGTCAAAAAGACAGCCAAAAGAGTTTGATATGAGAATAAATCTAAAGTTAAAATATAGGGTAGAAATGCACCCATTTGCAGGAAATGTAGTCTTGATTTTCAAAATGTTCTTTCAAGGCTTGCATGTCTACATTAAAACATTCTTCTTCATACTGCATTAATATATGCTACTTTTAAACTTTCATGCAGAGAAGGAAATCAAAACTAAAAAAATCACTATTTTTTTCATACGGCGTTGATCTGGAAATGTTCGCCTCGGCATTTTGATGGTGTGGACGTGTGGCACCGAATGGAGATAAGCGTCTCGACAGACGTTACAATATTTGAACAATGATGACGAAAACTGTTTTCTTTGTCGTGTCCGTGTGTCGAAAATTGTTATGCGCTTATTTTTAGGGCCCGCCATGGCCCATTGCAAAAGGACTCCCACAGGGAGTCCTTATGCAATGGGACATAAGGACCTATTGAATTTCTAAGGTTTTATTATTATTATTATTATTCTTTCTTATTGTTCCGCAGCTTTGCGCACTACTTTCACCCCCTTAACATGCTTCAAAACTCACCAAATTTGACGCACACATAAAAAAACTCGAACAAAACTCTTTGGTAAAAATACCAAACCCCAAAACTCAAAATTGCGCTCTAGCGCCCCCTACCAAGTAAACTTGTTCTAACTCCCCGTACGAATGTCGTACAGACATGAAACAAAAACCTCTATGTAGGTCTCACTTAGACTTAAATTTTATTAATTTAGTTTCTCGGGCTAAATTCTACAGGAAGTTTGCTATTCCCCCTTCAACACTAAATTTTAGTAAAATCGGTCACTTTTGCCTCTTTGAGCTGTAATTTGACCCCCTTAACATGCTTCAAAACTCACCAAACTGAACGCACACATCAGGACTGGCAAAAACTGTTATCTAATAAAAAAACCTAACCCCAAATTCAAAAATTGCGCTCTACAGAATTTTTTGAATAAAACGGAGAAAAAACTGCTCCTCGGAAGAAAAAAATTACAAAACTGCCTGTAACTCCCACTGGGAAAGTCAAAGAGACATGAAACAAAAACCTCTATGTAGGTCTCACTTAGACCTACATTTCATAAATTGACAACCCCCAGCAATAATCCACAGGAAGTTTACTATTCCCCCTTCAATACAACATTTTTGTAAAAACCCGTCCCCTTTCTTCAAACATTATCTCCTCTGAGCGCGTTTGTTGTTTCGGCTTCAAACTAACACAGGAGAGAGATTGAACCCTTCTGATTAAAGGTTGGTGAAAGAGTTGTGATACCTGCTCCGGTTTGGATTTTATGACCCTTCAAAGACACGCTGCACTGATGCTCCTGCGGTGCTGTTTTTTTAAGATGGCTGCTCAAAAGCAGGAAGCACCAACGTGCCCACACAATGCAGACAAGGTAGGTACACTAGACAAAAGTCTTGGGACACTTCAGACTAAAAGTAGACAAAAGTATTGGGACACTTAGGACTAGCACCTGCCAAATACGCGGGCCCGAACAACGCTGCTTGCAGCTTTAATTTTATTTGATTTTGTGCGTGGCATATAATTGCTATGCGCAGAGGACGTTTGAGCAGTGCGTAATTGCGCAGGCGCGCACCTTGGAGGGAGCGTTGGTCACACGGCTGCGCTAGCATCACAGCTAACGTTAGCCATGCTGCTACCTCTCTGCTGTGCGAGGGCGTATACGTATGTGACGTATGACGTGACAGTATGTGACGTATGACGTGACAGTATGTGACGTATGACGTGACAGTATGTGACGTATGATGTGACAGTATGTGACGTATGACGTGACAGTATGTGACGTATGACGTGACAGTATGTGACGTATGACGTGACAGTATGTGACGTATGACGTGACAGTATGTGACGTATGACGTGACAGTATGTGACGTATGACGTGACAGTATGTGACGTATGACGTGACAGTATGTGACGTTTGACGTGACAGTATGTGACGTGTGTAAGAAGGTGCGCTTGCTGTCTGTGAGAGGGAGACGCAGGAAAGAGTGAGAAGAGCCTGTCGTGTAATGCCAGCAGCTAAAAGCAACTGCGTGAGAATCCACAGACCTGTGGATGTGTTGAAGGTGTGCTGGAAAATGCGGAACGAAAATTAGGGAGCAGCAGAAAAGTGGAATGTATTATATAAATCGGTGCGTTGGAAAACACGGACCGGAATTTTTTTAAACTGGATCTGGATCGGCATTTTCCCATGCCTTGCCGATACGCATTTTTTGGCAAATATCGGCGGCCGATCCGATCCAAATATCGGATCGGGACATCCCTAGTGGGCGGGGCTTATTTTCAGAGCAGCCAGCCCCAACCAAACCCATGTGTCAGCAACAGATGAGGAAGCAGATTTTTACGTAATATATCATATTGTAGGTGTTTATTACACTTTGCATTCATATTTTGCTGTTTGTTACGTTTCTGTTGTGTTTTGCTTGATTGTAAATGATACACAACTATCGTGGAGCTGGTCTGAGAAGTAAAAGATGTTCATATGTTGTTAATATTCAGTGTTTTATTGTTTATAGTTAATATTTTAAATCCCACTTTCTTTATTTTAATGTACATTTTGGGTGTCCCATTCAGTAAAAAAACTGTTAAATTCCATTCCCTTTTTTTTGAGGTGGTCTGTCATTACGTTTTTAGAATTCTATCAGACATTGTGACTTTTGGTATGAAAATTTCCTGGAAAAAAAGGGACCCAAACACCAGAGGTGGGTAGTAACGCGCTACATTTACGCCGTTACATCTACTTGAGTAACTTTTGGGATAAATTGTACTTCTAAGAGTAGTTTTAATGCAACTTACTTTTACTTTTACTTGAGTATATTTATAGGGAAGAAACGCTACTTTTACTCCGCTACTTTTATCTACATTCAGCTCGCTACTCGCTACTAATTTTTATCGATCTGTTAATGCACGCTTTGTTTGTTTTGGTCTGTCAGACAGACCTTCAAAGTGCCTGCCTTACTGGTGACGTTTCACTCCGTTCCACCAATAAAATACAGTCACTAGTGACGTTTGACCCCGTTCCACCAATCAGATGCAGTCACTGGTGACGTTGGACCAATCAAACAGAGCCAGGCAGTCACATGACCTGACTTAAACAAGTTGAAAAACTTATTGGGGTGTTACCATTTAGTGGTCAATTGTACGGAATATGTACTGTACTGTGCAATCTAGTAATAAAAGTTTCAATCAATCAATCAAAAGTGTGAAGGAAAAAAGACACTTTTTTATTTCAACCGTACATCCCGTCACAAGCCTAAAGACTGACTGCACAGTTCCTGTCTTCACAATAAAAGTGCCGCTCCATCGCGCCTGCGCTTTCAAAATAAGAGTCTCCGAAAGCCAGCGCAAACAAGCTAGCAAGCTACGGAATTTGCCGCCAATGTATTTCTTGTAAAGTGTGTGAAAACGAATATGGAAGCTGGACAAATAAGATACCAAAAACCAACCACTTTCATGTGGTATTAGACAGAAAGGAGGAACTTTTTTTCTCCTCCATTCGAAAATGCGGACGTTATCATCACTACTGTCTGATTACAATCAATGCAAGTCATCAGAATCAGGTAATACACCAACTTATATTCTTGTCAACATGAAAGAAAGGAATCTATATGTGTTAAACATGCATGTATATTCATTAAAACACCTTTAACATGTAAACAAAAACGGCAAAATAAATAAATATAAATGATATACTGTATATATCAATGTATGTGTATATATATATATATATATATATATATATATATATATATATATATATATATATATATATATATATGATATGTGTGTGTATGTTGCTCATCAGTTACTCAGTACTTGAGTAGTTTTTTCACAACATACTTTTTACTTTTACTCAAGTAAATATTTGGGTGACTACTCATTACTTTTACTTGAGTAATAAATCTCTAAAGTAACAGTACTCTTACTTGAGTACAATTTCTGGCTACTCTACCTACCTCTGCCAAACACACATACTGTACAGCAGATTTTTACAGCTAAATGTGTACATATCATTTATACACACATACACATTGGCCCCCCCAAACACATTTTTTTCTCTCAATATGGCCCCCCCGACTCAAAATATTTGCCCAGCTCTGGTCTGTTTGACTATAAAAAAAACATACAATCTTTTGAGAAATGACAGCCTTGAATAACTAGCTCCCTGACAACACTAGGGATGATGTTCGTTTAGGAATTATCGAGTTCGAGCCCATTATCGAATCCGCTTATCGAACCGATTCCTTATCGAATCTCTTATGGAATCCAGATAGGTTGTTGTGTGTGCACTGAGTTCCAAAAGCTGTAGATGTTATGTGACTGGGCCGACACGCTGTTTATATGGAGGAAAGGCGGACGTGACTGAGGACAGCATGTGGACGTTAAAAAGTGAAGATTTCAGGTGAGAGAGGACGCTAAAGGCACGCCCTCAGTGAGCATATAGTGCTGCTATGTGCGTTATAAATTAAAAAAATTGCCGACAAACACATCACCAACATGGATGAGGTGCCGCTCACATTGGACATCCCGGTGAAGCCCCCTGTGACGAAGAAGGGGACCAGCACGGTAGCCAATCCATACGCACAACAGGGCAGGAGAAGTCGGCTTTGACTTTTTCCGAGGAGCCCCACGGCAAAGAGACTGACTTTGAAAACGAGTAGAGGGAATCTGCCGTGTTTGATGGAGAACTTGCCCAGCTGTTCACTTCGGACACAGCAGATGAGGACTTTGATGGATTTGTGTATGAGGATTGATCAAAAAATAATGTGAGTACATTAGGGCTGGGCGATATATGGATATACTCGATATATCGCGGGTTTGTCTCTGTGCGATATAGGAAATGACTATATGGTGATATTGGAGTATACGTTCTCACGCAGTTGCTTTTAGCTGCAGGCATTACACTACAGGCTCTTCTCACTCTTTCTTGTCTCTCCTTCTCACAGAGACATAAAACAAACGCACCTTCTTACATACGCCACATAAGTATACGCCCTCGCGGAGCAGAGAGGTAGCAACATGGGTAACGTTAGCTGTGGTGCGAGTGGTAATACGAGAGAGAGAAGGTGCGAATCTGGTAACAAATGAAGGAAGAATTAATTCCCAAGAAAAACAGCAGGGGGTCCATCGTCTGGCGGTGGTTTGGCTTCAAGCGGGAAGATGTTGAACAGACAACCGTAATTTGTCAGATGTGGGGCAAATGCGTTGCTACAAAAAGTAGCATTACTGCTAATGTGTAGCATCATTTGAAAAGTCACCCGCTAGAGAATGAAGCGTGTTTGAAACTCCGCATGTCAACATCTCCGTTCGGTGCCACACCCACAAAATGCAGAGGCAACCATTTCCACATCCACACCGTATAAAAAAAGTAGTCAACAACAGAAGGAGATAACGTTCGCAGGAACCTACCACATAGTGAAGGACATACACTATTTGATTTCCTATTATGCAGCTCATTTTTATTTGACACTTATTGAAATATCTTGTGTGACATCATGCACAAAAGTGCACTTTATTTGTTTTAAACTATTGTAGTGGCGTTCTGTACAAAAAGTGCACTTTAATTTGATATGTCATCTTAGTGACATCATGCACAAAAGTGCACTAATAGCTTGTTTTAAAATGTCTCTGACAATCTTGCACTTTCTGTTTTGGAAATGACATGAATGTTTGTGCCACTGCTTAATAACTCTTTAATAAATACACTTTTACTTGTGATTTCCCTCTCTGCATGAATGTATAAAAGTAGCATATATTAATGCAGTATGAAGAAGAATGTTTTAATGTAGACACACAGAATCATCATACTGCTGTCATTATATGCATCAAGTGTTCATTCAAGGCTAAGGCAAAATATCCACATATATATGATGTATGGTGACATGGACTAAACATATCCACATATATATGGTGTATGGTGACATGGACTAAACATATCCACATATATATGGTGTATGGTGACATGGACTAAACATATCCACATATATATGGTGTATGGTGACATGGACTAAACATATCCACATATATATGGTGTATGGTGACATGGACTAAACATATCCACATATATATGGTGTATGGTGACATGGACTAAACATATCCACATATATATGGTGTATGGTGACATGGACTAAACATATCCACATATATATGGTGTATGGTGACATGGACTAAACATATCCACATATATATGGTGTATGGTGACATGGACTAAACATATCCACATATATATGGTGTATCATGACATGGACTAAGCTGAAAAGTCAACCTACACGTAGTGAAAAAAATAATGTGTACTAAGAAAAAAATCCTCTTGATCACATCTTCCTTTTAAGTATAAAAATAAAAAATAAGTTTGCAGAGGAGAAAAATCCCCCCCCCCAATGTCATCGTGCTCTGGCCAGTGCAGAAAATAGACGGCTTCACTTTAGTCAGAGGCTTGCAAAAGTGACCTTGGAGAAAGAGCCTAATCCTCTTCCAACATGCAGTCACAAAGGGTGAAATGTCACAGACAAGAGGTGAAAATATAACCATCCTGAGCACACACTCCCACAAGACACTTGTAAGCAACCAGCAAACCACAGTTAAGAATACACACTGAATGTTCACCAGAAACTACCCACAGCAAAAAACTGTTACCATTTTTAATCCCACCGACATTATTTTCCAAAACACCATTTTGGTGCGACTCTGACATGACCCATCACACTGCAAAAAGTGAAATGTAAGTAAGATGAAATATGTCAAATAAGAGTGATATTTGCTTATTTTCTGTCTGATAAGATAATTCTTCTCACTAAGCAGATTTTATGTTAGAGTGTTTTACTTGTTTTAAGGGTTTTGGTCCTAAATGATCTCAGTAAGATATTACAGCTTGTTGCTGAGATGTGATGACCTATATTGAGTAAAACATGCTTGAAACTAGAATATCAAGTGTTGCACTGCAAAAAGTCAGTGTTCAGGAACAAGAAAAAAAAATACAAAAATGAGGGGTATTTTATTTGAACTAAGCAAGATTATCTGCCAATAGAACAAGAAAATTTGGCTTGTCAAGACTTTCCAAAACAAGTCAAATTAGCTAACTTCAATGTAAATAATGATTGTAAATAATGTAAATAATTCAATGTATATACTCTCATGATTAACTTGTGTGATGACTAAGGCTGAAACGACGCGTCGACGTAGTCGACGTCATCGGTTACGTAAATACGTCGACGCCGTTTTTGTGCGTCGGCGCGTCGCATATTTACGTCACACTACTTTACTGTCATGGCGGAGCGCAAAGCAGACGATGCGAGCGAGGGGAAAAAAGCACGCCAAGTCGTCAAAAGTGTGGGAGTATTTCAATAAACGGCCTAATAATGTTGTTGTATGCACACTGTGTCGAGCGGAAATGACCTATCATAGCAGCACAACGGCTATGAACGAACATTTTAAAAGAAAACCCCCGACAGCGTTCTTGCCATCACCATCAACAAGTCAATCGTCCGCGTGCGTATACGTTGTCATCATTACACAAAAACATGAATGTGTCATTTGTATCTGCGTTGTAAATTCATAAACTAAAGCACCGTTTCGCTCTGAGAGGCGCGTTTGACGTGCCTGTTCAGTGTTTACAAAGACGCGCTCCTCTTTAACGCTGTGGAGAGGCGGCGGCGGCGAGCGAGCGGCGAGGCGGGGCGCGCCGGGAGCGACACCGCAATCGTGCCCAGGTGCGCGATCCGCGCAGTTGGAAGAGAAAAGACTTTGTGTAAAATTAAAAGATTGTAAACCTGGCAAAGCCGTCTGGCGTTCAGTCTGTCGGTCCTGAAAGAACCCCACGGCACAAGACGTGTCACAAACGCTAACGTTAATTAGTTGTGCAAATACCTTTTACAACATTAACAGTTACATATACTATGTACAAACGAACAATTAACTTTCACTTTAATCATACTAACATTGTTGTGTTATTAAGCAAAATAAGCAATACTTTTACTTTTGTTGAAATGTTTACACTGTACACTTTTTTGTATTGGATGTTTAGCTTTATTTTTGCACATTTTAGCAAATAAGCAATACTTTTACTTTTGTTGAAATGTTTACACTTGTTACAGAATATTTCCGTTTTGCACTTTTTTGTATTGGATGTTTATCTTTATTTTTGCACATTTTAAAGCAAAATAAGCAATACTTTTACTTTTGAAATGCTTATACTATTCCAGAATATAAAGATTTGCACTGGATGTTTACTTTTATATTTGCACATTAAAAAGCAAATAAGCTACTTTTAATTTTGTTAAATGTTAAAAGTTTTAAATGTTTACATTGTTACAGAATATTTTGTCATGTTGTTGTCAATGTTGACTGAGTGGCCATACTTTTTTTTTTGTAAATAAAAGCCATGCCTTTTGAAAAAACTGGCCTACATTTATTTTTCCCTCTTCATTTTAAATAAAAAAAAAAAAATCGGTAAAAGGAAAAATAATCTATAGATTAATCGAAAAAATAATCTATAGATTAACCGATTAATCGAAAAAATAATCTATAGATTAATTGATATAAAAAATAATCGTTAGCTGCAGCCCTAGTGATGACTGTATTATGATGGTAGTATATATTTGTACCATGAATTGATTAACAAGTTGAAAAACTTATTGGGGTGTTACCATTTAGTGGTCAATTGTACGGAATATGTACTGTACTGTGCAATCTACTAATAAAAGTTTCAATCAATCAAAATGAACCCAAAAATACCCTAAAATAAGTATATTCTCACTAATAACAAGTGCACTTTTCTTGGTAGAAAAAAAAAAAAGACATTTTTTCTCAATATGTTGAAAATATTCTTAAATATATTTTTTATTTCATGCTTGAAGTAAGAAATGATGACTTTGAAAAAGTAGTTTTATACTTGTGAGTGTTGATGACACAGCTTTGCAACACTTGATATAAATGATATAAACACATTTAGCTGTAAAAACCTGCTGTACAATATACACTGCAAAAAGTCAGTGTTCAAAAACAAGGAAAAAAAATACAAAAATGAGGGGTATTTTACTTGAACTAAGCAAAATTATTTTCCAATAGAACAAGAACATTTGGCTTGTCAAGACTTTCTAAAACAAGTAAAATTAGCTAACCTCAATGAACCCCAGAATAGCTTAAAATAAGTATATTCTCACTAATAACAAGTGCACTTTTCTTGGTGGAAAATGAGACCTTTTTTCTCAATATGTTGAAAAATATTCGTAAATATATTTTTTATTTCATGCTTGAAATAAGAAATGATGACTTTAAAAAAGTAGTTTTATACTTGTGAGTGTTGATGACACAGCTTTGCACACTGCAAAAAGTGAAGTCTAAGTAAGATGAAACATGTCAAATAAGGGTGATATTTGCTTATTTTCTGTCTGATAAGATCATTCTTCTCACTAAGCAGATTTTATGTTAGAGTGTTTTACTTGTTTTAAGTGTTTTGGTCCTAAATGATCTCAGTAAGATATTACAGCTTGTTGCTGAGATGTGATGACCTATATTGAGTAAAACATGCTTGAAACTAGAATATCAAGTGTTGTGTCATCAACACTCACAAGTATAAAACTACTTTTTTAATTTCTTATTTCAAGCATGAAATAAAAAAATCATGACTTTGACACAATTGTGTCTCATAATTAAAACAGATGACAGCCAAATGGACTTTGCTGTTTTATTTTCAATGAAACAATAGAAAATACGTACTCATATAGTAGTGCACTTGTTATTAGTGAGAATATACTTATTTTAAGCTATTTTGGGGTTCATTGAGGTTAGCTAATTTTACTTGTTTTAGAAAGTCTTGACAAGACAAAATTTTCTTGTTCTATTGGCAGATAATTTTGCTTAGTTCAAATAAAATACCCCTCATTTTTGTATTTTTTTTCTTGTTTCTGAACACTGACTTTTTGCAGTGCATGCACTGCAAAAACTGAAATCTAAGTAAGATTAAATATGTCAAATATGGGTGATATTTGCTTATTTTCTGTCTGATAAGATAATTCTTCTCACTAAGCAGATTTTATGTTAGAGTGTTTTACTTGTTTTAAGTGTTTTGGTCCTAAATGATCTCAGTAAGATATTACAGCTTGTTGCTGAGATGTGATGACCTATATTGAGTAAAACATGCTTGAAACTAGAATATCAACTGTTGTGTCATCAACACTCACAAGTATAAAACTACTTTTTTTAAGTAATCATTTCTTATTTCAAGCATGAAAAAAAATGATGATGGCGAGCGCATTTTATGTCAAAATAATGGCACTAGCATTTACTTCATTTAAGAATATTTTTCAACGTATTGAGCAAAAAGGTCTTTTTTTCTACCAAGAAAAGTGCACTTGTTATTAGTGAGAATATACTTATTTTAAAAGGTATTTTGGGGTTCATTGAGGTTAGCTAATTTTACTTGTTTTAGAAAGTCTTGACAAGCCGAATTTTCTTGTTCTGCTGGGAGATAATTTTGCTTAGTTCAAATAAAATACCCCTCATTTTTGTATTTTTTTTCTTGTTTCTGAACACTGACTTTTTGCAGTGTGTGCACTGCAAAAAGTGAAATGTAAGTGAGATGAAACATGTCAAATAAGAGTGATATTTGCTTATTTTATGTCTGATAAGATCATTCTTCTCACTAAGCAGGTTTTATGTTAGAGTGTTTTACTTGTTTTAAGTGTTTTGGTCCTAAATGATCTCAGTAAGATATTACAGCTTGTTGCTGAGATGTGATGACCTATATTGAGTAAAACATGCTTGAAACTAGAATATCAAGTGTTGCAAAGCTGTGTCATCAACACTCACAAGTATAAAACTACTTTTTTTAAAGTCATAATTTCTTATTTCAAGCATGAAAAAAAATCATGACTTTGACACAATTGTGTCTCATAATTAAAACAGATGACAGCCAAATGGACTTTGCTGTTTTATTTTCAATGAAACAATAGAAAATATGTACTCATATAGTAGTGCATTTCTTATTAGTGAGAATATACCGGTACTTATTTTAAGGTATTTTGGGGTTCATTGAGGTTAGCTAATTTTACTTGTTTTGGAAAGTCTTGACAAGCCAAATTTTCTTGTTCTATTGGCAGATAATTTTGCTTAGTTCAAATAAAATACCCCTCATTTTTGTATTTTTTTTTTCTTGTTTCTGAACACTGACTTTTTGCAGTGCATGCACTGCAAAAAGTGAAATGTAAGTAAGATGAAATATGTCAAATAAGGGTGATATTTGCTTATTTTCTGTCTGATAAGATCATTCTTCTCACTAAGCAGATTTTATGTTAGAGTGTTTTACTTGTTTTAAGCGTTTTGGTCCTAAATGATCTCAGTAAGATATTACAGATGTGATGACCTATATTGAGTAAAACATGCTTGAAACTAGAATATCAAGTGTTGCAAAGCTGTGTCATCAACACTCACAAGTATAAAACTACTTTTTTAATTTCTTATTTCAAGCATGAAAAAAAAATCATGACTTTGACACAATTGTGTCTCATAATTAAAACAGATGACAGCCAAATGGACTTTTCTGTTTTATTTTCAATGAAACAATAGAAAATACGTACTCATATAGTAGTGCACTTGTTATTAGTGAGAATATACTTATTTTAAGGTATTTTGGGGTTCATTGAGGTTAGCTAATTTTACTTGTTTTGGAAAGTCTTGACAAGCCAAATTTTCTTGTTCTATTGGCAGATAATTTTGCTTAGTTCAAATAAAATACCCCTCATTTTTGCATTTTTTTTCTTGTTTCTGAACACTGACTTTTTGCAGTGCGTGCACTGCAAAAAGTAAAATGTAAGTAAGATGAAATATGTCAAATAAGGGTGATATTTGCTTATTTTCTGTCTGATAAGATAATTCTTCTCACTAAGCAGATTTTATGTTAGAGTGTTTTACTTGTTTTAAGTGTTTTGGTCCTAAATGATCTCAGTAAGATATTACAGATGTGATGACCTATATTGAGTAAAACATGCTTGAAACTAGAATATCAACTGTTGTGTCATCAACACTCACAAGTATAAAACTACTTTTTTAAAGTCATCATTTCTTATTTCAAGCATGAAAAAAAAAAAGATGGTGGCGAGCGCATATTATGTCAAGATAATACTTCATTTAAGAATATTTTTCAACGTATTGAGCAAAAAGGTCTCTTTTTTTTCTACCAAGAAAAGTGCACTTGTTATTACCGTATTTTCCGCACTATAAGGCGCACCTAAAAACCACAAATTTTCTCAAAAGCTGACAGTGCGCCTTATAACCCGGTGCGCTTTATATATGGATTAATATTAAGATTCATTTTCATAAAGTTTCGGTCTCGCAACTACGGTAAACAGCCGCCATCTTTTTTCCCCGTAGAAGAGGAAGCGCTTCTTCTTCTACGCAAGCAACCACCAAGGTAAGCACCCGCCCCCATAGAACAGGAAGCACTTCTTCTTCTACTGTAAGCAACCACCCGCCCGCGTAGAAGAAGAAGAAGCGCGCGGATATTACGTTTCATTTCCTTTGTGTGTTTACATCTGTAAAGACCACAAAATGGCTCCTACTAAGCGACAGGTTTCCGGTTCATGAAAAGACGCAATCTCTCCATCCGCACACGGATTACTATTTCACAGCAACTGCCTAAAGACTTTCAAGAAAAGCTGGCTACTTTCCGTGCATATTGTAAAAACAAGATAGCTGAAAAAAAGATCCGGCCAGAGAACATTATCAACATGGACGAGGTTCCACTGACTTTTGATATTCCTGTGAACCGCACTGTGGATACAACGGGAGCACGTACGGTGAATATTCGCACCACAGGGAATGAGAAGTCGTCCTTCACTGTGGTTCTAGCTTGCCATGCTAATGGCCAGAAACTTCCACCCATGGTGATATTCAAAAGGAAGACCTTGCCAAAAGAGACCTTTCCAGCCGGCGTCATCATAAAAGCTAACTCGAAGGGATGGATGAAGAAAAGATGAGCGAGTGGTTAAGGTAAGTTTACGCGAAGAGGCCTGGTGGCTTTTTTCACGCAGCTCCGTCCATGTTGATATACGACTCCGTGCGCGCCCACATCACGCTGGTTTTTAATATATTATTAAAGTTTGACTGACCTATCTGACTGTTTTTTTGACATTCCTTTAGCGCAGTTAGATGCGGCTTACAACACGGGGCGGCTTATAGGTGGACAAAGTTTTGAAATATGCCGTTCATTGAAGGCGCGGCTTATAACCCAGGGCGCCTTATGGTGCGGAAAATACGGTAGTGAGAATATATTTATTTTAAGGTATTTTGGGGTTCATTGAGGTTAGCTAATTTTATTTGTTTTGGAAAGTCTTGACAAGCCAAATTTTCTTGTTCTGCTGGGAGATAATTTTGCTTAGTTCAAATAAAATACTCATAATTTTTGTGTGTTTTTTTCTTGTTTTTGAACACTGACTTTTTGCAGTGTGAGCCTTCAGTTAATCAGTAATAATGCTTAAGTCAGACATGTAAAACACATTTAGAGCTGTGAGAGTGTTGCCATTATTTCAAAGTCCCAGCAAAAATTCGAATGAAGAAAATAATAATTATTACAAAAAAAGGCAAAATGATGACCTATACCTAAAGTTTACTGTTAAGTCATAAAAAAGTAATACAGATGGAGAGTTAGATCCAGCCACACTGAAGCAGCACTGCTAATACTGGCTGTCTTCAATCACACCAATATTTACGTGCTGCTAAAGCGTGACAGGTACACTCGGAAGGAAGAGGGAGAAAATGGTCCGTTTTTAATTAACAGGAAACTCATCACAGAAAAACTATATATTGCTTGCATTTCCTTAAAATTCTAAAGCAGCAAAAAACGGTTTGCACTTTGTCTACATAGTATCAAACCATGATGCGCTGCTATAGCACTATAAGGGCACCACATAGCCTTCATCGGAGAAGGCATGACATTAGAAACATGCAATAAAACTTTGAAGTGAATGTCAATGGAAGGACAAGAAAAAGCCGAAAATCACAGCATGAATTTAAAAAAAGTGAAATAAATCCTTAAGTTACCTGAAGGATGAGAAATCTGTTGTGGTCCAAGTCAATGCCGTGACTTCGAAGCAAAGCCCCGACCTCTTTGAATGTGGCTTTCTTGCCATTAATATAGTAGGCTGAAGTGTTGTCTTTGTTGGCCGTCCTGGAAACGTAGAACTTGCTGTTGGGGATGACTTCGTAGTCATCTCCTTCCTGACTCGGAGTGGGTGGGGGGAGGGGAGGGGTGGAAGACACAGCCGTTTAGGGCACAGGCACTTTAGGAGGGAACCAAGCACAGCTCCACATATCAAAGAGTGCACTGTTGTGGTCGTGAACTATGCACTTTAAGTGCACTCAATTAAAAAGATTCACACCCTCAATAAAAATGGTAAATGGGTTATACTTGTATAGCGCTTTTCTACATGTACTGTAAATGTATTTATATTATTCACATGTGAATAATGCTGTATAATAGACTGTATTTATATTATTCACATGTGAATAATGCTGTATAATAGACTGTATTCATATTATTCACATATGAATACTGCTGTATAATAGACTGTATTTATATTATTCACATGTGAATAATGCTGTATAATAGACTGTATTTATATTATTCACATGTGAATACTGCTGTATAATAGACTGTATTTATATTATTCACATGTGAATAATGCTGTATAATAGACTGTATTTATATTATTCACATGTGAATAATGCTGTATAATAGACTGTATTTATGTTATTCACATGTGAATAATGCTGTATAATAGACTGTATTTATATTATTCACATGTGAATACTGCTGTATAATAGACTGTATTTATATTATTCACATGTGAATAATGCTGTATAATAGACTGTATTTATGTTATTCACATGTGAATAATGCTGTATAACAGACTGTACTTACCGTATGTTATTCACATGTGAATAATGCTGTATAATAGCCTCTATTTATATTATTCACATGTGAATAATGCTGTATAATAGACTGTATTCATATTATTCACATGTGAATACTGCTGTATAATAGACTGTATTTATGTTATTCACATGTGAATAATGCTGTATAATAGACTGTATTTATATTATTCACATGTGAATAACGCTGTATAATAGACTATTTATATTAGTCACATGTGAATACTGCTGTATAATAGACTGTATTTATGTTATTCACATGTGAATAATGCTGTATAATAGACTACTTATGTTATTCACACGTGAATAATGCTGTATAATAGACTGTATTTATATTATTCACATGTGAATAATGCTGTATAATACTGTATTTATATTATTCACATGTGAATACTGCTGTATAATAGACTGTATTTATATTATTCACATGTGAATAATGCTGTATAATAGACTGTATTCATATTATTCACATATGAATACTGCTGTATAATAGACTGTATTTATATTATTCACATGTGAATAATGCTGTATAATAGATTGTATTTATGTTATTCACATGTGAATAATGCTGTATAATACAGTATTTATATTATTCACATGTGAATAATGCTGTATAATAGACTGTATTTATATTATTCACATGTGAATAATGCTGTATAGTAGACTGTACTTATGTTATTCACATGTGAATAATGCTGTATAATAGACTGTACTTATGTTATTCACATGTGAATAATGCTGTATAATACACTATTTATATTATTCACATGTGAATAATGCTGTATAATAGACTGTACTTATGTTATTCACATGTGAATAATGCTGTATAATACAGTATTTATATTATTCACATGTGAATGATGCTGTATAATAGACTGTATTTATGTTATTCACATGTGAATAATGCTGTATAATAGACTGTATTTATGTTATTCACATGTGAATAATGCTGTATAATAGATTGTATTTATGTTATTCACATGTGAATGATGCTGTATAATACTGTATTTATGTTATTCACATGTGAATAATGCTGTATAATAGACTGTACTTATGTTATTCACATGTGAATAATGCTGTATAATAGACTGTATTTATATTATTCACATGTGAATGATGCTGTATAATAGACTGTATTTATGTTATTCACATGTGAATAATGCTGTATAATAGACTGTATTTATATTATTCACATGTGAATGATGCTGTATAATACTGTATTTATGTTATTCACATGTGAATAATGCTGTATAATACAGTATTTATATTATTCACATGCGAATGATGCTGTATAGTAAACTGTATTTATGTTATTCACATGTGAATATTGCTGTATAATAGATTGTATTTATGTTATTCACATGTGAATAATGCTGTATAATAGATTATTTATATTATTTACATGTAAAAAAAAATTCCCCCAGGGATCAATAAAGTACTTTCTATTCTATTCTACCTTCAAGGTACTCAAAGCGCTTTGACACTATTTCCACATTCACCCATTCACACACTGATGGCGGGAGCTGCCCTGCAAGGCCCAAACCACGACCCATCAGGAGCAAGGGTGAAGTGTCTGGCTCAAAGACACAACGGACGTGATGAGGTTGGTAAAAAAGTGGGGATTGAACCAGGAACCCTCAAATTGCTGGCACGGCCACTCTCCCAACCTGCACCACGCCGTCCCCAAAAAACAACTCCTTACCATACCCACAATACAACCACAACACCCAGGCTGAAGTGGAATTAAATTAAAATCAATATCACATTATGTGCTGTAATGTTACACCTAAAACAATAAAAAAAAAAAATGTAAGAAGTTTTTATTTGCATAAAGTTTGATTTTAGAGCCAAGTCTTGTGTTGTGTACTCCTGCAATGTTTTAAATTCCTGATTGTGCCATAAAAGGAGAACATTTCCCCATTTAATCAGTTTAATTTTAATCCATTTTAAAGTGATTAAACCGAACTGAATTAGACTGAGGCAAAATTAACATTTAAAAACATCCCAAGCTAAAGACTAATATTACATATATTTATTAAATGTTTTTATTGACTGTATATTATTTTAAAGCAATAGTTATCTTCTAAATACCACACTCACTGTGTTGATAGTTGTGCACTTAAATACAACAAAAAAAGCTAATTGTAGCACAGTATGAAGTGTGTGGAAGTTAAATTTAGCTTTTCTGACATATTTGAGTATGTTCAGTCCATGTAGTGACATTTTTGTAATATTAAAACAATTAAATTAACTACAATTATTAGTTCTAATATTCAATAAAAATGTTTACATTAATATTATTAAAAAACCGGGGCTGCATATTGTGTAATTTGCCAGAGTGTAATTATTGACAGCAATACCTTATCAATAATCTTCTGAAAATGCACCTCCACGGTACAGCTTTGCACATCTTTGTGCTGGTCAGAGCTGTGAATGAGGACTGACAGCTTTTTGGATCGGATCTTTTGAGCTCTGTACCCAAACACAAATAGCATGGAGTCTATCACATTGGACTTGCCACTTCCATTTGGACCAATGATGCAGGAGAAGCGCTGAGGGGAAATAAAGAGTTAAATAAATACATTACCATTAAAGGGAAAACAACCATAGTGCATGCTTGCATACAAAAACAACGTGTGTACAGTACAACAGTGTTTTTCAACCACTGTGCCGCGGCAGTGAGATACAGTCTGGTGTGCCGTGGGAGATTATCTAATTTCACCTATTTGGGGTAAAAATATTTTTTGCAAAGCAGTAATTATAATCTGCAAATGATGTGTTGTTGTTGAGTGTCGGTGCTGTCTACAGCTCGGCAGAGTAACCGTGTAATACTCTTCCATATCAGTAGGTGGCAGCAGGTAGCTAATTGCTTTGTAGATGTTGGAAACAGCGGGAGGCAGTGTGCAGGTAAAAAGGTGTCTAATGCTTAAACCAAAAATAAACAAAAAGGTGAGTGTCCCTAAGAAAAGGCATTGAAGCTTAGGGAAGGCTATGCAGAACGAAACTAAAACTGAACTGGCTACAAAGTAAACAAAAACAGAATGCTGGACGACAGCAAAGACTTACTGTGGAGTAGGGATGTCCCGATCCGATATTTGGATCGGATGCCGATATTTGCCAAAAATTGCGTATCGGCAAGGCATGGGAAAATGCCGATCCAGATCCAGTTTAAAAAAAAACTCCGGTCCGTGTTTTCCAACGCACCGATTTAAATAATCCATTCCACTTTTCTGCTGCTCCGTAATTTCCGTTCCGCTTTTTCCAGCACACCTTCAACACATCCACACGTCTGTGGAATCTCACGCAGTTGCTTTTAGCTGCTGGCATTACACGACAGGCTCTTCTCACTCTTTCCTGTGTCTCCCTCTCACAGACAGACAAGCGCACCTTCTTACACACGTCACATACTGTCACGTCATACGTCACATACGTATACGTCCTCTCCCAGCAGATAGGTAGCAGCATGGCTCACGTTAGCTGTGATGCTAGCGCAGCCGTGCGAGCAACGCTCCCTCTAAGGTGCTCGCATACCAAACTCTTTTGGCTGTCTTTTTGACACTTACATCCGGCGCCCCCCTCCACACCCTGGATTATAAACAGTGTAAATAATTCAATGTGATTATCTTGTGTGATGACTGTATTATGATGATAGTATATATCTGATAGTATATATCTGTATCATGAATCAATTTAAGTGGACCCCGACTTAAACAAGTTGAAAAACTTATTGGGGTGTTACCATTTAGTGGTCAATTGTACGGAATATGTACTTCACTGTGCAACCTACTAATAAAAGTCTCAATCAATCAATCAAAACACATAGAATCATCATACTGCTGTGATTATATGCATCAAGTGTTCATTCAAGGCTAAGGCAAAATATCCACATATATATTGTGTATCACAATATGGCAATATTAAAAAAAGGCCATATCCCCCAGCCCTAGTTCAATGATGCCATTTCTGTTTGTCATGTATCATTTTGTCTATTTTGTGTTTATCCTTGAATAAACAGGTCAGTTTCTTGTTACCAACCATTGTGTATTATTCAAACTCCCCTAATTCAGCTGGCTAGTTGTTATCAAGAGTACTAAAACCCTTTTCAACATGATTCTGACAACTAAGTAGGCTAAATAACTTTAAACTTTAATACATGCTCGGATAGGCCAGTATCGGTATCGGTCAGTATCGGTATCGGATCGGAAATGCAAAAACAATATCGGTATCGGATCGGAAGTGCAAAAACCTGGATCGGGACATCCCTACTGTGGAGCAAAGACAATGACATCCGAACATGACATGACAATCGACAATGTCCCCACAAAGAAGGATAAAAACAACTGAAATATTCTTGATTGCTAAAACAAAGTCGATGCGGGAAATATCGCTCAAAAGGAAGACATGAAACTGCAACAGGAAAATACCAAGAAAAAGACACCAAAATAGGAGAACTAAAATGCTACACACAGGAAAACAGCAAAAAACTCCAAATAAGTCATGGCGTGATGTGACAGGTGGTGACAGTACACCTACTTTGAGACAAGAGCTATAGTGAGTGATGCATGCTTGGTTACCGTATTTTCCGCACTATAAGGCGCACCTAAAAACCACACATTTTCTCAAAAGCTGACAGTGCGCATTATAACCCGGTGCGCTTTATATATGGATAAATATTAAGATTCATTTTCATAAAGTTTCGGTCTCGCAACTACGGTAAACAGCCGCCATCTTTTTTCCCGGTAGAACAGGAAGCGCTTCTTCTTCTACGCAAGCAACCGCCAAGGTAAGCACCCGCCCCCATAGAACAGGAAGCGCTTCTTCTTCTACTGTAAGCAACCACCCGCCCGCGTAGAAGAAGAAAAAGCGCGCGGATATTATCATTTCCTTTGTGTGTTTACATCTGTAAAGACCACAAAATGGCTCCTACAAAGCGACAGGAATCCGGTTCATGAAAAGACGCAATCTCTCCATCCGCACACGGATTACTATTTCACAGCAACTGATATTCCTGTGAACCGCACTGTGGATACAACGGGAGCACGTACGGTGAATATTCGCACCACAGGGAATGAGAAGTCATCCTTCACTGTGGTTCTAGCTTGCCATGCTAATGGCCAGAAACTTCCACCCATGGTGATATTCAAAAGGAAGACCTTGCCAAAAGAGACCTTTCCAGCCGGCGTCATCATAAAAGCTAACTCGAAGGGATGGATGAAGAAAAGATGAGCGAGTGGTTAAGGTAAGTTTAAGTTTACGCGAAGAGGCCGGGTGGCTTTTTTCACGCAGCTCCGTCCATGTTGATATACGACTCCATGCACGCCCACATCACGCTGGTTTTAATATATTATTAAAGTTTGACTGACCTATTTGACTGTTTTTTTGACATTCCTTTAGCGCAGTTAGATGCGGCTTACAACACGGGGCGGCTTATAGGTGGACAAAGTTTTGAAATATGCCGTTCATTGAAGGCGCGGCTTATAACCCAGGGCGCCTTATGGTGCGGAAAATACGGTATGCTTTAAAGTCATATCCAACAATTGCAACAACGACTTTTTACTGTCAACTTGAATTTCGTTTTTTTAATGATTTCTGCTGGTGGTGTGCCTCTGGATTTTTTTAATCGCAAAAAAATGTGCCTGGGCTCAAAAAAAGGTTGAAAAACACTGCAGTGTAATAACGTGGGTGTAGTTTAAGGCTGAAACGACGCGTCGACGTAGTCGACGTCATCGGTTACGTAAATACGTCGACGCCGTTTTTGTGCGTCGGCGCGTCGCATATCTACGTCACACTACTGTCATGGCGGAGCGCAAAGCAGACGATGCGAGCGAGGGGAAAAAAGCACGCCAAAAGTCGTCAAAAGTGTGGGAGTATTTCAATAAACGGCCTAATAATGTTGTTGTATGCACACTGTGTCGAGCGGAAATGGCCTATCATAGCAGCACAACGGCTATGAACGAACATTTGAAAAGAAAACCCCCGACAGCGTTCTTGCCATCACCATCAACAAGTCAATCGTCCGCGTGCGTATACGTTGTCATTATTACACAAAAACATGAATGTGTCATTTGTATCTGCGTTGTAAATTCATAAACTAAAGCACCGTTTCGCTCTGAGAGGCGCGTTTGGCGTGCCTGTTCAGTGTTTACAAAGACGCGCTCCTCTTTAACGCTGTGGAGAGGCGGCGGCGGCGAGCGAGCGGCGAGGCGGGGCGCGCCGGGAGCGACGCCGCAATCGTGCCCAGGTGCGCGATCCGCGCAGTTGGAAGAGAAAAGACTGTGTAAAATTAAAAGATTGTAAACCTGGCAAAGCCGTCTGGCGTTCAGTCTGTCGGTCCTGAAAGAACCCCACGGCACAAGACGTGTCACAAACGCTAACGTTAATTAGTTGTGCAAATACCTTTTACAACATTAACAGTTACATATACTATGTACAAACCAACAATTAACTTTCACTTTAATCATACTATCATTGTTGTGTTATTAAGCAAAATAAGCAATACTTTTACTTTTGTTGAAATGTTTACACTGTACACTTTTTTGTATTGGATGTTTAGCTTTATTTTTGCACATTGTAGCAAATAAGCAATACTTTTACTTTTGTTGAAATGTTTACACTTGTTACAGAATATTTCCGTTTTGCACTTTTTTGTATTGGATGTTTATCTTTATTTTTGCACATTTTAAAGCAAAATAAGCAATACTTTTACTTTTGAAATGCTTATACTATTCCAGAATATTAAGATTTGCACTGGATGTTTACTTTTATATTTGCACATTAAAAAGCAAATAAGCTACTTTTAATTTTGTTAAATGTTAAAAGTTTTAAATGTTTACATTGTTACAGAATATTTTGTCATGTGTTGTCAATGTTGACTGAGTGGCCATACTTTTTTTTTTGTAAATAAAAGCCATGCCTTTTGAAAAAACTGACCTACTTTTTTTTTTTTCCTCTTCATTTTAAATAAAAAAAATAATCGGTAAAAGGAAAAATAATCTATAGATTAATCGAAAAAAATAATCTATAGATTAACCGATTAATCGAAAAAATAATCTATAGATTAATCGATAGAAAAATAATCGTTAGCTGCAGCCCTAGTCCCCACAAAGAAGGATAAAAACAACTGAAATATTCTTGATTGCTAAAACAAAATCCATGTGGGAAATATCGCTCAAAAGGAAGACATGAAACTGCAACAGGAAAATACCAAGAAAAAGACACCAAAATAGGAGAACTAAAATGCTACACACAGGAAAACAGCAAAAAACTCCAAATAAGTCACGGCGTGATGTGACAGGTGGCGACAGTACACCTACTTTGAGACAAGAGCTATAGTGAGTGATGCATGCTTGGTTATGCTTTAAAGTCATATCCAACAATTGCAACAACGACTTTTTACTGTCAACTTGAATTTAGTTTTTTTTAATGATTTCTGCCGGTGGTGTGCCTCTGGATTTTTTTTAATCGCAAAAAATGTGCCTGGGCTCAAAAAAAGGTTGAAAAACACTGCAGTGTAATAACGTGGGTGTAGTTTAAGGCTGAAACGACGCGTCGACGTAGTCGACGTCATCGGTTACGTAAATACGTCGACGCCGTTTTTGTGCGTCGACGTAGTCGACGTCATCGGTTACGTAAATACGTCGACGCCGTTTTTGTGCGTCGGCGCGTCGCATATCTACGTCACACTACTGTCATGGCGGAGCGCAAAGCAGACGATGCGAGCGAGGGGAAAAAAGCACGCCAAAAGTCGTCAAAAGTGTGGGAGTATTTCAATAAACGGCCTAATAATGTTGTTGTATGCGCACTGTGTCGAGCGGAAATGGCCTATCATAGCAGCACAACGGCTATGAACGAACATTTGAAAAGAAAACCCCCGACAGCGTTCTTGCCATCACCATCAACAAGTCAATCGTCCGCGTGCGTATACGTTGTCATTATTACACAAAAACATGAATGTGTCATTTGTATCTGCGTTGTAAATTCATAAACTAAAGCACGGTTTCGCTCTGAGAGGCGCGTTTGGCGTGCCTGTTCAGTGTTTACAAAGACACGCTCCTCTTTAACGCTGTGGAGAGGCGGCGGCGGCGAGCGAGCGGCGAGGCGGGGCGCGCCGGGAGCGACGCCGCAATCGTGCCCAGGTGCGCGATCCGCGCAGTTGGAAGAGAAAAGACTTTGTGTAAAATTAAAAGATTGTAAACCTGGCAAAGCCGTCTGGCGTTCAGTCTGTCGGTCCTGAAAGAACCCCACGGCACAAGACGTGTCACAAACGCTAACGTTAATTAGTTGTGCAAATACCTTTTACAACATTAACAGTTACATATACTATGTACAAACCAACAATTAACTTTCACTTTAATCATACTATCATTGTTGTGTTATTAAGCAAAATAAGCAATACTTTTACTTTTGTTGAAATGTTTACACTGTACACTTTTTTGTATTGGATGTTTAGCTTTATTCTTGCACATTTTAGCAAATAAGCAATACTTTTACTTTTGTTGAAATGTTTACACTTGTTACAGAATATTTCCGTTTTGCACTTTTTTGTATTGGATGTTTATCTTTATTTTTGCACATTTTAAAGCAAAATAAGCAATACTTTTACTTTTGAAATGCTTATACTATTCCAGAATATTAAGATTTGCACTGGATGTTTACTTTTATATTTGCACATTAAAAAGCAAATAAGCTACTTTTAATTTTGTTAAATGTTAAAAGTTTTAAATGTTTACATTGTTACAGAATATTTTGTCATGTTGTTGTCAATGTTGACTGAGTGGCCATACTTTTTTTTTGTAAATAAAAGCCATGCCTTTTGAAAAAACTGGCCTACATTTATTTTTTCCTCTTCATTTTAAATTAAAAAAAAATCGGTAAAAGGAAAAATAATCTATAGATTAATCGAAAAAATAATCTATAGATTAACCGATTAATCGAAAAAATAATCTATAGATTAATCGATAGAAAAATAATCGTTAGCTGCAGCCCTAGTGTAGTTAACATTGTTTTTGGTTTTTTTGGCAAACAAGCTGAAAATCATCAAAACTATTTTCGTCAGCACACATTTAACAAAGTAAAAGTTACAATATATTTTTTTTAAATTGTTCACAAAACAGCAAAATTAAAATTAAATGATGTGGCATCCTTCATTTTGCCAAATCTTAACAGAACACACTCAAATATAAAAAAAAACATGCCATGCAGGGTTGGATTTAAAATATATATATATATACCTTGTGAAAGGGGCCCAGAATCTGCTGGCCCGCATACGACTTAAAGTTGCGGTTGACTAAATGTGTTATCATGAGACGAGGAGCCCCCGGTTCATTGGTCATTGCTGGGGGCGGGGGTGGAGGGATGCTACCGAGAATCTCCTCCAAAGTGCGGCTATCAACCGCCTCCCCGGGAGAAGGACCTGTGGCAACGGGCAAACAAAATTCTATTTTACTTTCACTCGTGTGAGCGTGCGTGTTTTCAGGTGGGGGGGGGGGGGGGGGGGGGGGGGGCTAAGTCAAGTCAGTGGTGGGTGGGGGAGGGGTAGAAAAAAAAAAACACAAAACAAAGTTGGAGACAACAAACCTCAGCTAAAAAAAAAAAATTGCCTTGCAACACATTTCCATACGTTTAAGTCTTGCATTTATAGGATGACAATATTGAAGAAAAGAAGCAGTGTAATAATACAGCCATTAAAAAATGGCATTAAAGTAAAACTACTAGCCGGTGTCATCACTATGCAAACATAATACTACTTTGTTTGTAGACGTTCTGGAAAGTGCAGTCGACGCCTTAAAAATACCACGTTTATTGATTACAACTAGAAGTACTACTACAACAACAGAGACAAAAGCAGATATTTTAACAAGATTTAAGTTGAAAAAAGGGAAAGGATTGAAAAGAAACGTAAGACAGCAGAAAACAAGCCTTTGTTACTTGCCAGTTGTCGATGGTGCCTCCTCCTTTTGGCCGTTGCTTCCTCGGGGGGGCACATCCAGCTCGTCCTCGGAGTCAGCCACTTTTCCTCCTCCTGACTTGGGGGCGGCGGTGGAGCTCTTTGCACTTTTAGATGGCATGCTTTCAAAATCTGAAGAGAAGGTGGGTGTGTGTGCGTGTGTGTGTGGTGGTAGAAAAAAAAAACGAAAGAGGAATAATGGTGAGTGGGGGGTTTGAGCCTGTCAATTTTAAATGTTTCTTGTTATGATTGAATCAAATTCGAATTGACGGCGCACGTTGAGACATGACAATAAAGTTGCCATTTCCTTACAATTACAATTAGTAATGTTACTTGTGTGATCTACCTCAGGGGGTGTCAACTCCTTTTAGATCGGGGGGCCAATCTACTCCCAAGTGGTAAAATCTGAAAAATAAAGACAACTTCAGGTTGTTTTCTTTTGTTTAAAAATAGAAACGAGCACATTCTGAAAATGTACAAGTCATAATTTTGTTGGGGTATTTTTTATTTTACACTTACATGATGCGGTTAATAGTGTTCTATCTTTATTTGTACTTTATGAATAAATGATGTGATTCAGCACCGCAGTTCGCTCATAATAGACAATAAACATTTTGGGTTTTTTTAATTAACACTTTTTTTTGTTGTCATTCAAATTTGAACTTTACAGTACAGATAAGAACGTAATTTTGTTGCATTAGCTCATGGTAGTGCAGGATAAAAAAATCAATAAGGTGCAGACATAAATAAATAAATTACTGTACAGATAAATATATTGCACTTTTGCATATGTTTATCTGTACAGTAATCTATTTATCTATATCTGCACCTTATTGATTTTTTTTTATCCTGCACTAACATGAGCTAATGCAGTGGTTCTCAACCTTTTTTCAGTGATGTATACCCCTGTGAATTTTTTTTTAATTCAGAGCAAGGCATTTTTGGTTGAAAAAAAAGAGATAAAGAAGTAAAATACAGCACTATGTCACCAGTTTCTGATTTATTAAATTGTATAACAGTGCAAAAATATTGCTCATTTGTAGTGGTCTTTTTTTTAACTATTTGGGAAAAAAAAGATAGGTTTTTATTTATATTAATAAAAGGATTTTTGAATTGTTGCTATTTTTTTTAGAATATTAAAAAAAAATCTCACGTACCCCTTTGGTATACCTTCAAGTACCCCCATTTGAGAACCACTGAGCTAATGCAACAAAATAACCCCAACGTTAATTTTCAATCTATCAAGATAAAAAAAAATAATAATGTCCAAATCAAATTACAGAATGTTATTTATGTAGTTTGATCATTTTCATCATGTGTTTTTGTTTTTTTTTGCATATCATAGCATCATCTACAAAGATACAAATAATCGCTATTGCAACAATGTTGGTGTTAATTTTCAATCTATCAAGATACAAAAAATAATGTCAAAATCAAATCCCAGATTGTTATTTTATGTAGTTTGCGCATTTTCCTCGACTGGTGAACTAACATGTGTTTTTTTTTTTTTTTGCATATCATAGCATCATCTACAAAGATACAAATAATCGCTATTGCAACAATGTTGGTGTTAATTTTCAATCTATCAAGATACAACAAATAATGTCAAAATCAAATTCCAGAATGTTATTTTACGTAGTTTGCGCATTTTCCTCGACTGGTGCACTAACATCATGTTTGTTTTTTTTGCATATCATAGCATCATCTACAAAGATACAAATAATCGCTATTGCAACAATGTTGGTGTTAATTTTCAATCTATCAAGATACAACAAATAATGTCAAAATCAAATTCCAGATTATTTTATGTAGTTTGCGCATTTTCCTCGACTGGTGCACTAACATCATGTGGTTTATTTTATTTTTATGCAATTATTTTAATTGCTATCGCATCATTTAGAACAATGGTTTCTTTTGGCTTATTTTTATACTTAGCGAACTCATCCGGCGGGGCCGGATAAAAACTGTTCGCGGACCTGATCCGGCCCGCGGGCCGTACATTTGACACCCCTTATCTAGATATCATACTAGCATTTAATATTCCCTTTTTTTGTTTGCATTTGTAAAAGTTAAGCCATTTGTGACGTTGTAAATATCTTAAAATGACACATTCGCTTGTCAAATGTGTCACACAAGCGAGCCCTCACGCGAAACGTTATGTTTAATGTTAATAGTTCAAATGCGTTGTACAATAATCGAAGTTGTGGGTGGAAAAAAAAAAGCGTTTAGCAAAAGTTATAAAATGTTGCTTTGGCGTTAATTACGCTATAAAATAATGCCGCAAAGTTAACTTTTAAATATGCATTCAACGCAACGACGTAAATTAACATGAGTCAACACTGAGAACGGCAAAGTTGTTTTGAAAAAAATAGGCGCAAAAAAAAAAAAAAAAAGTTGCATGTTGTACTATTGTTTACTTCGTGTTTTAACCAAAGTGTATAAAAGTAAACTCGAATAAAAAAAAATATTCGCTTTGAATTAACGCGAACGGCATTCCAGCAAATAGACGCAACCCGTCCATTGCGTTACTCCACTGGCCGCCGAATTCTTCGTGTACCTTTTAAGCTTTAGTCCCTTCTTTTGCTCAAAAATATCCCTTCGCGAATAAAAAAAAATAAAATAGCGCCGAATCGGGAAGATCCTGCGAGTATAATCCAGCACAAAGTCACTCCTGGTAAAAAAAAAAGTCCGACTTGTAAATGGCGCCTAAAGTGAGCCGTGGAAGCAGATTCGTTATAAAGTGACGTCACAAAGTGACGTAAGGCACCACGTGGTTCAAAGAGCGGTGGGAGGGGGAACAAAATTCAAAAAAAGGGGACGAAGCCAACTCGGCTTGTAGTCCGCAAACCGTCACCATTTGAGCATTTCTTTCCAACCTGTGCACATTTTAATGTGTTCATGTCATATTGTATTAGTTTTTATTCATGTTGATATCGTCAGATTCAAATCTTAATGGTGCTTTCTACACATGAAACGCTTCCTTTGCAAACGTCAACGCCTACTAGTGCATAGTATTGTATTTACTTTTGTACTCTAAGTTTAAATCTGTCATTAAAACATACAGATATGACGATTTTTTTAAATATATATTGTTTTAATAACATTTTTTTTTCATTTGATACAGAAATCATAATACAGGTACTGAGAAAACAGACACTTTTTTTTGACTGAGAGTCCAGTCCATAGTGGATCTAACATAATAGTGTGAGAGTCCAGTCCATAGTGGATCTAACATAATAGTGTGAGAGTCCAGTCCATAGTGGATCTAACATAATAGTGTGAGAGTCCAGTCCATAGTGGATCTAACATAATATTGTGAGAGTCCAGTCCATAGTGGATCCAACATAATAGTGTGAGAGTCCAGTCCATAGTGGATCTAACATAATAGTGTGAGAGTCCAGTCCATAGTGGATTTAACATAATAGTGAGAGTCCAGTCCAAAGTGGATCTAACATAATAGTGTGAGAGTCCAGTCCATAGTGGATCTAACATAATAGTGAGAGTGCAGTCCATAATGGATCTAACATAAGAGTGTGAGAGTCCAGTCCATAGTGGATCTAACATAATAGTGTGAGAGTCCAGTCCATAGTGGATCTAACATAATAGTGAGAGTCCAGTCCATAGTGGATCTAACATAATAGTGTGAGAGTCCAGTCCATAGTGGATCTAACATAATAGTGTGAGAGTCCAGTCCATAGTGGATCTAACATAATAGTGTGAGAGTCCAGTCCATAGTGGATCCAACATAATAGTGTGAGAGTCCAGTCCATAGTGGATCTAACATAATAATATGAGAGTCCAGTCCATAGTGGATCTAACATAATAGTGTGAGAGTCCAGTCCATAGTGGATCTAACATAATAGCGAGAGTCCAGTCCATAGTGGATCTAACATAATAGTGTGAGAGTCCAGTCCATAGTGGATTTAGCATATTAGTGTGAGAGTCCAGTCCATAGTGGATCTAACATAATAGTGTGAGAGTCCAGTCCATAGTGGATCTAACATAATAGTGTGAGAGTCCAGTCCATAGTGGATCTAAAATAATAGTGTGAGAGTCCAGTCCATAGTGGATCTAACATAATAGTGTGAGAGTCCAGTCCATAGTGGATCTAACATAATAGTGAGAGTCCAGTCCATAGTGGATCTAACATAATAGTGTGAGAGTCCAGTCCATAGTGGATCTAACATAATAGATAGAGTGCCGTCCATAATGGATCTAACATAATAGTGTGAGAGTCCAGTCCATAGTGGATCTAACATAATATTGTGAGAGTCCAGTCCATAGTGGATCTAACATAATAGTGTGAGAGTCCAGTCCATAGTGGATCCAACATAATAATGAGAGTCCAGTCCATAGTGGATCTAACATAATAGTGTGAGAGTCCAGTCCATAGTGGATCTAACATAATAGTGTGAGAGTCTAGTCCATAGTGGATCTAACATAATAATATGAGAGTCCAGTCCATAGTGGATCCAACATAATAGTGTGAGAGTCCAGTCGATAGTGGATCTAACATAATATTGTGAGAGTCCAGTCCATAGTGGATCTAACATAATAGTGAGAGTCCAGTCCATAGTGGATCTAACATAATAGTGTGAGAGTCCAGTCCATAGTGGATCTAACATAATAGTGTGAGAGTCCAGTCCATAGTGGATCTAACATAATAGTGTGAGAGTCCAGTCCATAGTGGATCTAACATAATAGTGAGAGTCCAGTCCATAGTGGATCTAACATAATAGTGTGAGAGTCCAGTCCATAGTGGATCTAACATAATAGTGAGAGTCCAGTCCATAGTGGATCTAACATAATAGTGAAAGTCCAGTCCATAGTGGATCTAACATAATAGTGTGAGAGTCCAGTCCATAGTGGATCTAACATAATAGTGTGAGAGTCCAGTCCATAGTGGATCTAACATAATAGTGTGAGAGTCCAGTCCATAGTGGATCTAACATAAAAGTGTGAGAGTCCAGTCCATAGTGGATCTAACATAATAGTGAGAGTCCAGTCCATAGTGGATCTAACATAATAGTGAGAGTCCAGTCCATAGTGGATCTAACATAATAGTGTGAGAGTCCAGTCCATAGTGGATCTAACATAATAGTGAGAGTCCAGTCCATAGTGGATCTAACATAATAGTGTGAGAGTCCAGTCCATAGTGGATCTAACATAATAGTGAGAGTCCAGTCCATAGTGGATCTAACATAATAGTGTGAGAGTCCAGTCCATAGTGGATCTAACATAATAGTGTGAGAGTCCAGTCCATAGTGGATTTAGCATAATAGTGTGAGAGTCCAGTCCATAGTGGATCTAACATAATAGTGTGAGAGTCCAGTCCATAGTGGATCTAACATAATAGTGTGAGAGTCCAGTCCATAGTGGATCCAACATAATAGTGTGAGAGTCCAGTCCATAGTGGATCTAACATAATAGTGTGAGAGTCCAGTCCATAGTGGATCTAACATAATAGTGTGAGAGTCCAGTCCATAGTGGATCTAACATAATAGTGTGAGAGTCCAGTCCATAGTGGATCTAACATAATAGTGAGAGTCCAGTCCATAGTGGATCTAACATAATAGTGTGAGAGTCCAGTTCATAGTGGATCTAACATAATAGTGTGAGAGTCCAGTCCATAGTGGATCTAACATAATAGTGAGAGTCCAGTCCATAGTGGATCTAACATAATATTGTGAGAGTCCAGTCCATAGTGGATCTAACATAATAGTGTGAGAGTCCAGTTCATAGTGGATCTAACATAACAGTGAGAGAGTCCAGTGACTGGACTCTCTCACTGTTATGTTAGATCCACTATGGACTGGACTCCAGTCCATAGTGGATCTAACATAATAGTGTGAGAGTCCAGTCCATAGTGGATCCAACATAATAGTGAGAGTTCAGTCCATAGTGGATCTAACATAATAGTGAGAGTCCAGTCCATAGTGGATCCAACATAATAATGAGAGTCCAGTCCATAGTGGATCTAACATAATAGTGTGAGAGTCCAGTCCATAGTGGATCTAACATAATAGTGTGAGAGTCCAGTCCATAGTGGATCTAACATAATAGTGAGAGTGCAGTCCATAATGGATCTAACATAATAGTGTGAGAGTCCAGTCCATAGTGGATCTAACATAATAGTGTGAGAGTCCAGTCCATAGTGGATCTAACATAATAGTGTGAGAGTCCAGTCCATAGTGGATCTAACATAATAGTGTGAGAGTCCAGTCCATAGTGGATCTAACATAATAGTGTGAGAGTCCAGTCCATAGTGGATCGAACATAATAGTGTGAGAGTCCAGTCCATAGTGGATCTAACATAAAAGTGAGAGTCCAGTCCATAGTGGATACAACATATTGTGAGAGTCCAGTCCATAGTGGATCTAACATAATAGTGTGAGAGTCCAGTCCATAGTGGATCTAACATAATAGTGTGAGAGTCCAGTCCATAGTGGATCTAACATAATAGTGTGAGAGTCCAGTCCATAGTGGATCTAACATAATAATATGAGAGTTCAGTCCATAGTGGATTTAGCTCGATACCGTAGTAGAGCGCAATATATGTATGTGTGGGAAAAAAATCACAAGACTATTTCATCTCTACAGGCCTGTTTCATGAGGGGGTTCCCTCAATCATCAGGAGATTTTAATGGGAGCATTCACATACCATGGTTTATATAGGGCACAGAGTGGGTGGGTACAGGCTGGCGTAGGGGCGTGGTGATTGGCTCATGTGTTACCTAGGAGGTGTTTCCGTCTGTGGCGGCATGCGGTTACAATTTCGCTGCGCTTGTTGAGGGATGACAGGTCTGGACGGTAAATAATAAACAGTTTCTCTTTCAAGCATAGGTTGCATCTTTTATTACCACTATTGTAAGGTGTGCTGGATGCAAGAATTTGCCATGTTATTGAATATTCAACATTATTGTCTTTGAGGTCCCAAATGTGTTTGCTGAGTTCTGTGGTATTCCGCAGGTTTTGGTTCCTGAAAGAAGCCTTGTGGTTGTTCCATCTGGTTTTGAATTCTCCCTCGGTTAATCCTACATATGTGTCGGATGTGTTAATGTCTGTTAAATTGCGTGTTACCTTAGATTGGTAGACAACTGATGTTTGTAAGCACCCCCCGTTGAGAGGGCAATCAGGTTTCTTTCGGCAGTTGCAGTCTTTGTTGGTTTTGGAGTCGCTCTGTCCGGGGGCCGACGGCTCATTTGCAATTGTTTTGTTGTGGTTTGAGATGATTTGTCGTATATTGTTCATACAGCTGTAGCTCAATTTAATGTTGTTCTTGTTGAATACTTTTCTTAGGATGTTGTCTTTGGGAAAGTGTTTGTCAATTAGATTGAGGAATTTGTGTCCAATGTTAGTTGAGACGTTTTTGCTGTATGGGGGGTTGTACCAGATGATGTCGTTTCGTTTTCTGTTCTTTTTTAGTTGGTTTCCTGGCGTGGGTTCATAGGTGAGGGTGAAATTGTATCCGCTTTCATCAAGGGCTTTTTGGTACGGGGGGGTTGCTTGGTCAAATTCAGCTTTGCTAGATGACAGCATCGATAGCCTTTTATTAATTCCGGTAGGTATTCTTTTCGTGGTGGTGGGTGGGTGGTTGCTGTCATGGTGCACGTATTGGAGTGTTGTGTTGGGTTTCGTGAATGGTTGGTAGCTGTTATTCCTCATATATATATATATATATATATATATATATATATATATATATATATATATATATATATATATATATATATATATATATATATGTACTTATGTATATATCCTGAAAATATGCAAACAAAACTGTGTTTAGATAATTGATACTTCAAACTTGCATAAATAAATCTTAATGAATATAACATAACTTGGCTTCTGAGAGTTTCAAAATGTAATGAATAAAATGCTAAAGTTGTTGATAAACAAGCAATTATTTTAATAATTAAATATGGTCATTTTAAATGAATTATTATGATAATTTAAAATTAAATTAATTATTTCAAATATATTTATTTTAATGTATAATTCTATGACTGGATGTAATAAGGAGTCAGAAAAAATACAAATAAAAATACAATTAATTTTGATGTTTTAAGCAAAATATAGTCAAAATGTATTTAGTTTTTTGTTTGTTTTTTATTAATAAATATATTTATTTTTAGGTAAGATAAACATAATAATACAATTTATCTCTAGTCTGGAGGATTTAGTTCTTGTCACCCTGTTGTCCTCCCGTCGTGAAAAAAGGCTGTCCTCACTCAGGTCCGCATGGAGCTGGAGGGGGCGTGGCCTCCAGCCTCGGCTGAAAATCGGGAGATTTTCGGGAGAATATTTGTCCCGGGAGGTTTTCGGGAGAGGCGCTGAATTTCGGGAGTCTCCAGGAAAATTCGGGAGGGTTGGCAAGTATGCCTTTATTTAAAATATTAAACATTTACATATAATCAAATAAATAATAATAATCAAAACAAGTACTGAAACAGTACAAAAACAGTTGAAAACAGCCCCAACTCAATAAAGCAACTAAAGAAGAATGCAAATATATATATATCGGCAACCCGTGCAATTGTTGCCGACCCGCGGGTCGGCAACCCGCGGCTCCGGAGCCGCATGCGGCTCTTTGGTCACTCTGATGCGGCTCGGCAGCTTACTTGCCGACCTCCCGATTTTCCCGGGAGACTTCCGGATTTCAATGCCTCTCGCGGAAAACTCCCGGGATTAATATTCTCCGATTTTCACCCTTACAGTTATAATAAGGGCGTGTCATGATGGTACAGCATTTGGCACCCTCTACAAGCTGCATTAACAGCGTGCCAGTCCAACTCCTTGTTATGCAGTATGTGTCTTCCGCTTGCACAAATACGTGACAGCAAGGCATACTTGGTCAACAGCCACACAGGTTACACTGACGGTGACCATATAAAACAACTTTAACACTCTTACTAATAATGCGCCACACTTTGAACCAAAACCAAACAAGAATGACAAACACATTCCGGGAGAACATCTGCACCTTAACACAACAGAACAAATACCCAGAATCCCATGCAGCCCTGACTCTTCCGGGCTGCATTATACACCCCTGCTACCACCAACCCCCCCCCCCCCCCCCCCCCACACTTTATTTGTCGTTATTTATACTTTCTGAATAAATTATGTGATAATGTTCATCAGTGTTAATTGGTGTTAATTTTCAATCTAACTAGATAAAAAATATCTAAATCCAATTACAGTATGTTATTTGTGTGGTTTGATCATTTTCCTAGACCAGGGGTCGGCAACCCGCGGCTCCGGAGCCGCATGCGGCTCTTTGATCACTCTGATGCGGCTCAGCTGCATACTGCATACTTGCCGACCCTCCCGGGAGATTTCCGTGCCTCTCGTAGTAAACTCAATATTCACCGATTTTCACCCTGACAATAATAATAAGGGCGTGCCATGATGGTACAGCATTTAGCGCTCTCTACAGTCTATACAAACAGCGTGCTAACCCAGCCTTTTGTTGTATGCATCTGCACCTTAACACAACATAAACACAACAGAACAAATACCCAGAATCCCATGCAGCCCTGACTCTTCCGGGCTACATTATACACCCCTGCTACCACCAAACCCCCCCCCCCCCCCCCCTACGTTCGTCGGTTGAGGTGGGGGTTTGGTAGCGGGGTGTATAATGTAGCCCGGAAGAGTTAGGGCTGCATGGGATTCTGGGTATTTGTCGTGTTGTGTTTATGTTGTGTTACGGTGCAGATGTTCTCCCGAAATGTGTTTGTCATTCTTGTTTGGTGTGGGTTCACAGTGTGGCGCATTATTAGTAAGAGTGTTAAAGTTGTTTTTTTTTTATATACCGCCACCGTCAGTGTAACCTGTGTGGTTGTTGATCAAGTATGCCTTGCTGTCACCTATGTGAGCAAGCGGGAGCCCAATATAACGTGTGGTTGATCATGCACGCTGGTTGTAGTGGGTGCTATATGCTGTACCACCACGGCACGCATGACGCTGACAAGAGCCCATCCATCCATCCATTTTCTACCGCTTATTCCCTTCGGGGTCGCGGGGGGCGCTGGAGCCTATCTCCATTCATATAAAACCCGCATGCCGCACCAGCATTCAAATTCCATAATAAGGTATGGGCAGACCCCTGGTTTATACATGGCACAAAGCAGAAAAAATACTTTTTATGCAGTGTTATATCGTTTTAACTTACAAATTTTTTTTGCGGCTCCCATTGTTATCTTTAATTTGTGAAACTGGTCAAAATGGCTCTTTGACTGGTAAAGGTTGCCGACCCCTGCCATAGGCTCACAGAAATGTCATAAATAATCCAAATTTGGAGCACAGCATCATAGTTTTCACAGCTTTTTGGTTGTTAGAGGTAGAAAGCATTTTAAAGTACATTTCTAATGATTTTTTAAAGGCACAAAAAACAGGTCGGGTATTGGGAAACTTACATTTATGCCAATAGTATGATGAGGTTGCAAAGGTCAAATTCCTTTTAAAAATGTTTCTCATACAGTGTAAAACTAAATAGCACATTTTTAAAACAAAGCACAAATTTGTCATGAAAATTGCTATAGTGATGGAGTGCTTTCACAAGTCTAAAACATGTGGTGAACAGTTTCTGCATGCATGTGACATAAGGTGCAGGTAACATCAATGTCCTTCTTGTACTGATTGTGTCACACACACACACACACTAGGTGTGGTGAAATTATTCTCTGCATTTGACCCATCACCCTTGATCTCCCCCTGGGCGGTGAGGGGAGCAGTGAGCAGTAGCGGTGGCCGCGCCCGGGAATCACTTTTGGTGATTTAACCCCCAATTCCAACCCTTGATGCTGAGTGCCAAGCAGGGAGGTAATGGCTCCCATTTTTATAGTCTTTGGTATGACTCAACCTACTGATCTTAGGGCGGATACTCTAACCACTAGGCCACTGTTTTTCAACCTTTTTGGAGCCAAGGCACATTTTTTTGCGTTGACAGTAAAAAGTTGTTGTCGCAATTGTTGGATATGACTTTAAAGCATAACCAAGCATGCATCACTATAGCTCTTGTCTCAAAGTAGGTGTACTGTCACCACCTGTCACATCACACCCTGACTTATTTGGACTTTTTTGCTGTTTTCCTGTGTGTAGTGTTTTACTTCTTGTCTTGCGCTCCTATTTTGGTGGCTTTCTTTTTTTTTTTCATATACATATACATATATATATATATATATATATATATATATATATATATATAAATTAGTATAAATTATCTAAACACAGTTTTGTTTGCATATTTTCAGGATATATATATATATATATATATATATATATATATATATATATATATATATATATATATATATATATTGGTGGCTTTTTTTTTTTCATATACATATATATATATATATATATATATATATATATATATATATATATATTTATATATATATATATATGTATATGAAAGAAAAAGAGAAAGCCACCAATATATATATATATATATATATATATATATATATATATACATCCTGAAAATATGCAAACAAAACTGTGTTTAGATAATTGATACTTCAAACTTGCATAAATAAATCTTAAGGAATTTAACATAACTTGGCTTCTGAGAGCTTCAAAAGGTAATGAATAAAATGCTAAAGTTGTTGATAAACAAACAATTATTTTAATAATTAAACATGGTCATTTTAAATGAATTATTATGATCATTTAAAATTAATTATTTCCCATATGTTTATTTTAATGTATAATTCTATGGCTGGATGTAATAAGGAGTCAGAAAAAATACAAATAAAAATGCAATTAATTTTTATGTTTTTAGCAAAATATAGTAATAATGTATTTAGTTTAAAAAAAAAAATTAATAAATATAATTATTTATAGGTAAGATAAACATAATAATACAATTTATCTCTAGTCTGGATGATTTAGTTCTTGTCACCCTGTGGTCCTCACTCAGGTACGCACGGGAGATTTTCGGGAGAATATTTGTCCCGGGAGGATTTCGGGAGAGGTGTTGAATTTCGGGAGTCTCTCGGAAGATTCGGGAGGGTTGGCAAGTATGAATTATGATGCAGATTCCAAGCATGTAAAGACTTAGTATAGTTGAAGACTTACGGTCATTAGAAAACATCATAATGGCAGCTACACTTTACATCTTATCGATGTAAAAAAAAAATATTTGGGAATATCCGACGGTCCAGATTGAAAAATTTAACGGGCCTTCATTTGCCCAAGTCTGGATTAAAAGGAGTGTCAAGTGGATCATTCACAATCGTTTTACAGCAGAAAAGAGGAGCTATAACCAGAGGTGGGTAGTAACGCGCTACATTTACTCCGTTACATCTACTTGAGTAACTTTTGGGATAAATTGTACTTCTAAGAGTAGTTTTAATGCAACATACTTTTACTTTTACTTAAGTATATTTATAGAGAAGGAACGCTACTTTTACTCCGCTACTTTTATCTACATTCAGCTCGCTACTCGCTATTAATTTCTATCGATCTGTTAATGCACGCTTTGTTTGTTTTGGTCTGTCAGACAGACCTTCAAAGTGCCTGCCTTACTGGTGACGTTTCACTTCGTTCCACCAATCAGATGCAGTCACTGGTGACGTTGGACCAATCAAACAGAGCCAGGCGGTCACATGACCTGACTTAAACAAGTTGAAAAACTTATTGGGGTGTTACCATTTAGTGGTCAATTGTACGGAATAAGTACTGTACTGTGCAATCTACTAATAAAAGTTCCAATCAATCAATCAAAAGTGTGAGGGAAAAAAGATACTTGTTTTATTTCAACCGTACCGTCAAAAGCCTCAAGACTGACCGCACATGAGGACGTTCCTGTCTTCACAATAAAAGTGCCGCGCCATCGCGCCTGCGCTTTCAAAACAAGAGTCTCCGAAAGCCAGCGCAAACAAGCTAGCAAGCTACGGAGTTTTGACGCCAATATATTTCTTGTAAAGTGTATAAAAACGAATATGGAAGCTGGACAAATAAGATGCCAAAAACCCACCACTTTCATGTGGTATTAGACAGAAAGGAGGAACTTTTCTTCTCCTCCATTTGAAAACGTGGACGTTATCATCACTACTGTCTGATTACAATCAACGCAAGTCATCAGAATCAGGTAATACACCAACTTATACTCTAGTCTTCATGAAAGAAAGGAATCTATATGTTAAACATGCATGTATATTCATTAAAACACCTTTAACATGTAAACAAAAACAGCAAAATAAATACTTATAAATTATATACTGTATATATCAATGTATATGTATGTATGTATGTATATATATATATATATGTCTTAATAAGGTTATCCAAAAAATAGTGCTCGATACCGTAGTAGAGCGCAATATATGTATGTGTGGGGAAAAAAATCACAAGACTATTTCATCTCTACAGGCCTGTTTCATGAGGGGGGGTACCCTCAATCGTCAGGAGATTTTAATGGGAGCATTCACATACCATGGTTTATATAGGGCACAGAGTGGGTGGGTACAGGCTGGTGTAGGGGCGTGGTGATTGGCTCATGTGTTACCTAGGAGGTGTTTCCGTCTATGGCGGCATGTTGTTACAATTTCGCTGCGCTTGTTGAGGGATGACAGGTCTGGACGGTAAATAATAAACAGTTTCTCTTTCAAGCATAGGTTGCATCTTTTATTACCACTATTGTAAGGTGTGCTGGATGCAAGAATTTGCCATGTTATTGAATATTCAACATTATTGTCTTTGAGGTCCCAAATGTGTTTGCTGAGTTCTGTGGTATTTCGCAGGTTTTTGTTCCTGAAAGAAGCCTTGTGAAAGCGCAGCGAAATTGTAACAACATGCCGCCATAGACAGAAACACCTCCTAGGTAACACATGAGCCAATCACCACGCCCCTAGGCCAGCCTGTACCCACCCACTCTGTGCCCTATATAAACCATGGTATGCGAATGCTCCCATTAAAATCTCCTGACAATTGAGGGTACCCCCCCTCATGAAACAGGCCTGTAGAGATGAAATAGTCTTGTGATTTTTTTTCCCCACACATACATATATTGCGCTCTACTACGGTATCGAGCACTATTTTTTGGATAACCTTATTAAGACATATATATATATATATATATATATATATATATATATATATATATATATATATATATATATATATATATATATATATATATATATATATATATATATATATATATATATATATATATATATACATCATGAAAATATGCAAATAAAACTGTGTTTAGATAATTGATACTTCAAACTTGCATAAATAAATCTTAAGGGATATAACATAACTTGGCTTCTGAGAGCTTCAAAATGTAATGAATAAAATGCTAAAGTTGTTGATGAACAAACAATTATTTTAATAATTAAATATGGTCATTTTAAATTAGTTATTATGATCATTTAAAATTAATTATTTCCAATATGTTTATTTTAATGTATAATTCTATGGCTGGATGTAATAAGGAGTCAGAAAAAATACAAATAAAAATACAATTAATTTGTATGTTTTTAGCAAAATATAGTAAAAATGTATTTAGTTTTTTTTTTTTTAAATTAATAAATATAATTATTTATAGGTAAGATAAACATAATAATACAATTTATCTCTAGTCTGGATGATTTAGTTCTTGTCACCCTGTGGTCCTCACTCAGGTCCGCATGGAGCTGGAGGGGGCGTGGCCTCCAGCTCCGGCTGAAAATCAGGAGATTTTCGGGAGAGGCGCTGAAATTCGGGAGTCTCCCGGAAGATTCGGGAGGGTTGGCAAGTATGATATGATGCAGATTCCAAGCATGTAAAGACTTAGTATAATTGAAGACTTACGGTCATTAGAAAACATCATAATGGCAGCTACACTTTACATCTTAAAGATGTAAAAAAAAAAAATTTGGGAATGTCCGACGGTCCAGATTGAAAAATTTAACGGGCCTTCATTTGCCCAAGTCTGGATTAAAAGGAGTGTCAAGTGGATCATTCACAATCGTTTTACAGCAGAAAAGAGGAGCTATAACCAGAGGTGGGTAGTAACGCGCTACATTTACTCCGTTACATCTACTTGAGTAACTTTTGGGATAAATTGTACTTCTAAGAGTAGTTTTAGTGCAACATACTTTTACTTTTACTTAAGTATATTTATAGAGAAGGAACGCTACTTTTACTCCGCTACTTTTACTCCGCTACTTTTACTCCGCTACTTTTATCTACATTCAGCTCGCTACTCGCTACTAATTTTTATCGATCTGTTAATGCACGCTTTGTTTGTTTTGGTCTGTCAGACAGACCTTCAAAGTGCCTGCCTTACTGGTGACGTTTCACTTCGTTCCACCAATCAGATGCAGTCACTGGTGACGTTGGACCAATCAAACAGAGCCATGTGGTCACATGACCTGACTTAAACAAGTTGAAAAACTTATTGGGGTGTTACCATTTAGTGGTCAATTGTACGGAATATGTACTGTACTGTGCAATCTACTAATACAAGTTCCAATCAATCAATCAAAAGTGTGAGGGAAAAAAGATACTTGTTTTATTTCAACCGTACCGTCAAAAGCCTCAAGACTGACCGCACATGAGGACGTTCCTGTCTTCACAATAAAAGTGCCGCGCCATCGCGCCTGCGCTTTCAAAACAAGAGTCTCCGAAAGCCAGCGCAAACAAGCTAGCAAGCTACGGAGTTTTGACGCCAATATATTTCTTGTAAAGTGTATATAAACGAATATGGAAGCTGGACAAATAAGATGCCAAAAACCCACCACTTTCATGTGGTATTAGACAGAAAGGAGGAACTTTTCTTCTCCTCCATTTGAAAACGTGGACGTTATCATCACTACTGTCTGATTACAATCAATGCAAGTCATCACAATCAGGTAATACACCAACTTATATTCTAGTCTTCATGAAAGAAAGGAATCTATATGTTAAACATGCATGTATATTCATTAAAACACCTTTAACATGTAAACAAAAACAGCAAAATAAATACTTATAAATTATATACTGTATATATCAATGTATATGTATGTATGTATGTATATATATATATATATATATATATATGTCTTAATAAGGTTATCCAAAAAATAGTGCTCGATACCGTAGTAGAGCGCAATATATGTATGTGTGGGGAAAAAAATCACAAGACTATTTCATCTCTACAGGCCTGTTTCATGAGGGGGGGTACCCTCAATCGTCAGGAGATTTTAATGGGAGCATTCGCATACCATGGTTTATATAGGGCACAGAGTGGGTGGGTACAGGCTGGCCTAGGGGCGTGGTGATTGGCTCATGTGTTACCTAGGAGGTGTTTCCGTCTATGGCGGCATGTTGTTACAATTTCGCTGCGCTTGTTGAGGGATGACAGGTCTGGACGGTAAATAATAAACAGTTTCTCTTTCAAGCATAGGTTGCATCTTTTATTACCACTATTGTAAGGTGTGCTGGATGCAAGAATTTGCCATGTTATTGAATATTCAACATTATTGTCTTTGAGGTCCCAAATGTGTTTGCTGAGTTCTGTGGTATTTCGCAGGTTTTTGTTCCTGAAAGAAGCCTTGTGAAAGCGCAGCGAAATTGTAACAACATGCCGCCATAGACGGAAACACCTCCTAGGTAACACATGAGCCAATCACCACGCCCCTAGGCCAGCCTGTACCCACCCACTCTGTGCCCTATATAAACCATGGTATGCGAATGCTCCCATTAAAATCTCCTGACGATTGAGGGTACCCCCCCTCATGAAACAGGCCTGTCGAGATGAAATAGTCTTGTGATTTTTTTTCCCCACACATACATATATTGCGCTCTACTACGGTATCGAGCACTATTTTTTGGATAACCTTATTAAGACATATATATATATATATATATATATATATATATATATATATATATATATATATATACACATAATGAAAATATGCAAATAAAACTGTGTTTAGATAATTGATACTTCAAACTTGCATAAATAAATCTTAAGGGATATAACATAACTTGGCTTCTGAGAGCTTCAAAATGTAATGAATAAAATGCTAAAGTTGTTGATAAACAAACAATTATTTTAATAATTAAACATGGTCATTTTAAATGAATTATTATGATCATTTAAAATTAATTATTTCCCATATGTTTATTTTAATGTATAATTCTATGGCTGGATGTAATAAGGAGTCAGAAAAAATACAAATAAAAATGCAATTAATTTTTGTTTTTAGCAAAATATAGTAAAAATTTATTTAGTTTTTTTTTTTAAAATTAATAAATATAATTATTTATAGGTAAGATAAACATAATAATACAATTTATCTCTAGTCTGGATGATTTAGTTCTTGTCACCCTGTGGTCCTCACCAGGGCCGGCCCGTGGCATAGGCCGTATAGGCAAATGCTAAGGGCGCCGTCCATTAGGGGGCGCCACGCCAGTGCCACAAATGTTGGAGAAAAAAAATAAATAAATAAAAAAAAGTTGGTACTATTTCTAAATACAAAAAATAATCCCACGTTAATTAAAATGCAAAGTAAAGCCTATTTAATAGAAATATTATTTGTTACAACATTACGCCCCTCCCTCCTCGCCCCGCACGGTGCGCCCCCTCCCTTCCCGTATCAAGACTCTTTTTGGACGTCACCACATCAAAAAATCAACACAAGATGTCAAAACGGCCAAAACTGTCAGGTGCCCAGGGAAGAAAAAAGAGAAAAGAAGAGGAGGAGAAACGAGAAAAGACAGAGGTAGCAGGTAGGTAACGTTAGCCTACATGAAATTATTTGTCTGTTACAGAATGTGATAGTAACCTGGCTTTTTAGCATTAAGCTAATGTTACATGATTCGGCAATTGCTAATCAATAAATAGCTAGTTCTGTTTTAACGTCGGGTTAATATTGTGGAGGGGGCTAAATTGTTATGGAAAATAATAATGTAACGTTAGGTAATTACAGTACTCCCACCTTACATTCCTCAGGGACATTTGTATTAGATCTTTTAAGCAGGTGTTTTTTGTTTACATTGTTATTGCCTTCTGGTTAGCTAATGTTTGCCCTGCAGGTAATAGTCACTTTTCCACCCATTAGGTATAGTTGTAAGCCTAGTTGTTAAAGTGCACATCATTAATGTTAATTAAGCAATATGTATGTAAAAAATATTGTATTTCATATATTCATTTTTTATTTTTTGCATTCATTTATTTATTCATATTTTTTTTTATCTTGTTAACTATTCTGATTGTTAATTTGCTTTCTTTAAGTAAAAAAAAGGTCAAAGACAAAGCTATTTGGTTTCTTGTGAGTATATACAGTTCACTGCCGATGTGGGGGGGCGCCATCTAAAATCTTGCCTAGGGCGCCAGATTGGTTAGGGCCGGGCCTGATATACATACATATATATATATATATATATATATATATATATATATATATATATATATATATATATATATATCTACATCCTGAAAATATGCAAACAAAACTGTGTTTAGATAATTGATACTTCAAACTTGCATAAATAAATCTTAAGGAATATAACATAACTTGGCTTCTGAGAGCTTCAAAATGTAATGAATAAAATGCTAAAGTTGTTGATAAACAAGCAATTATTTTAATAATTAAATACGGTCATTTTAAATGAATTATTATGATAATTTAAAATTAATTATTTCAAAAATGTTTATTTTTATGTATAATTCTATGGCTGGATGTAATAAGGAGTCAGAAAAAATACAAATAAAAATACAATTAATTTTGATGTTTTTAGCAAAATATAGTAAAAATGTATATATATATTTTTTTTAATTAATAAATATAATTATTTATAGGTAAGATAAACATAATAATACAATTTATCTCTAGTCTGGATGATTTAGTTTTTGTCACCCTGTGGTCCTCACTCAGGTCCGCATGGAGCTGGAGGGGGCGTGGCCTCCAGCTCCGGCTGAAAATCGGGAGATTTTCGGGAGAGGCGCTGAATTTCGGGAGTCTCCCGGAAGATTCGGGAGGGTTGGCAAGTATGAATTATGATGCAGATTCCAAGCATGTAAAGACTTAGTATAGTTGAAGACTTACGGTCATTAGAAAACATCATAATGGCAGCTACACTTTACATCTTATAGATGTAAAAAAAAATATTTGGGAATATCCGACGGTCCAGATTTGCCTTCATTTGCCCAGGTCTGGATTAAAAGGAGTGTCAAGTGGATCATTCACAATCGTTTTACAGCAGAAAAGAGGAGCTATAACAATTCAACATGTTACTATTTCAAAGTATGTGTTGTCAGGGAGCTGACTCGCAACTCTCGCGAGAACTGCCATTGCATCACGTGACCCAGATCGAAATGGCGACAGAGTGTTGCTGCCATCGCAAACTAACTCGCCTGTCACTTTAAAGAACACACAAACCACACATTTTGAACCACTCGGGGGGGAATCAACCGCGACTCCGATATTTATTCCCAACGGTAAAAACGATGAGCATTTTTAACGGGAAGGTGAGGTTAGCATAGCGTCACTGCACGAAGATAAGACGAACACAGTCAGGTAACATAGCAACCACCTAACAACTCTTCTCTACTTTACTCCTTTTCTTATCAAATCAGCATTCTAACTTGCTCACACTAATTGTTTCTTTTCACAGGAATCCGCGTCATCGATTCCGACAATGCGATTGAAAACATCCCTGCTGAAGGAGCCTAAACATATCCTTTACCTTTTGTTTACGTCTTCAATGTCTAATTCTTACCGTTTTGTTGTCCACCCCAGGACATAATTCTGCCTTTTAACTTCATGTAACATTTATTTAAGAAGCTTGCTTAAAAAGACACTGCCAAAACTGAAATATAAGTAAGATGACATATCTCAAATAAGGGCGATATTTGCTTATTTTCTATCATTCTTCTCACTAAGCAGATTTTATGTTAGAGTGTTTTACTTGTTTTAAGTAGAGATGTCCGATAATGACTTTTTTGCCGATATTGTCCAACTCTTAATTACCGATTCCGATATCAAGCGATACCGATATATACAGTGGTGGAATTAACACACTATTATGCCTAATTTTGTTGTGATGCTCACACTTTTTCTGCAGGCGAGCTACTTTTCAATTGATCAAGTCGTGGGGATCTACCTCATTCATATATATCATTTATATTTACTTATTTATGAAATATATGTTTTTGTTAACAAGTTAAAGGTGTTTAATGATGATACAAGCATGTTCAACACATATAGTTAATATTGTTAACAAGTTAAAGGTGTTTAAAGATAATACAAGCATGTTTAACACGTATAGTTAATATTGGTAACAAGTTAAAGGTGTTTAAAGATAATACAAGCATGTTTAACACATATAGTTAATATTGTTAATAAATTAAAGGTGTTTAATGATAATACAAGCATGTTTAACACATATAGTTAATATTGTTAACAAGTTAAAGATGTTTAAAGATAATACAAGCATGTTTAACACATATAGTTAATATTGGTAATAAGTTAAAGGTGTTTAAAGATAATACAAGCATGTTTAACACTTATAGTTAATATTGGTAATAAGTTAAAGGTGTTTAAAGATAATACAAGCATGTTTAACACTTATAGTTAATATTGGTAATAAGTTAAAGGTGTTTAAAGATAATACAAGCATGTTTAACACTTATAGTTAATATTGGTAATAAGTTAAAGTTGTTTAAAGATAATACAAGAATGTTTAACACATATAGTTAATATTGTTAACAAGTTAAAGGTGTTTAAAGATAATACAAGCATGTTTAACACATATAGTTAATATTGTTAACAAGTTAAAGGTGTTTAAAGATAATACAAGCATGTTTAACACTTATAGTTAATATTGGTAATAAGTTAAAGGTGTTTAAAGATAATACAAGCATGTTTAACACATACAGTTAATATTGTTAACAAGTTAAAGGTGTTTAAAGATAATACAAGCATGTTTAACACTTATAGTTAATATTGGTAATAAGTTAAAGGTGTTTAAAGATAATACAAGCATGTTTAACACATATAGTTAATATTGTTAACAAGTTAAAGGTGTTTAAAGATAATACAAGCATGTTTAACACTTATAGTTAATATTGGTAATAAGTTAAAGGTGTTTAAAGATAATACAAGCATGTTTAACACATATAGTTAATATTGTTAACAAGTTAAAGATGTTTAAAGATAATACAAGCATGTTTAACACTTATAGTTAATATTGGTAATAAGTTAAAGGTGTTTAAAGATAATACAAGAATGTTTAACACATATAGTTAATATTGTTAACAAGTTAAAGGTGTTTAAAGATAAAACAAGCATGTTTAACACTTATAGTTAATATTGGTAATAAGTTAAAGGTGTTTAAAGATAATACAAGCATGTTTAACACATATAGTTAATATTGTTAACAACTTAAAGGTGGTTAAAGATAATACAAGCATGTTTAACACATATAGTTAATATTGTTAACAACTTAAAGGTGGTTAAAGATAATACAAGCATGTTTAACACATATAGTTAATATTGTTAACAACTTAAAGGTGGTTAAAGATAATACAAGCATGTTTAACACATAGTTAATATTGTTAACAAGTTAAAGGTGTTTAAAGATAATACAAGCATGTTTAACACTTATAGTTAATATTGGTAATAAGTTAAAGGTGTTTAAAGATAATACAAGCATGTTTAACACTTATAGTTAATATTGGTAATAAGTTAAAAGTGTTTAAAGATAATACAAGCATGTTTAACACATATAGTTAATATTGTTAACAACTTAAAAGGTGGTTAGAGATAATACATGCATGTTCAACACATATAGTTAATATTGTGAACAAGTTAAAGGTGTTTAAAGATAATACAAGCATGTTTAACACTTATAGTTAATATTGGTAACAAGTTAAAGGTGTTTAAAGATAATACAAGCATGTTTAACATTTATAGTTAATATTGGTAATAAGTTATAGGTGTTTAAAGATAATACAAGCATGTTTAACACATATAGTTAATATTGTTAACAACTTAAAGGTGGTTAAAGATAATACAAGCATGTTTAACACATAGTTAATATTGTTAACAAGTTAAAGGTGTTTAAAGCTAATACAAGCATGTTTAACACATATAGTTAATATTGTTAATCATCAAAGGTGTTTATTGATAATACAAGAATGTTTAACACATATAGTTAATATTGTTAACAAGTTAAAGGTGTTTAAAGATAATACAAGAATGTTTAACACATATAGTTAATATTGATAACAAGTTAAAGGTGTTTAAAGATAATACAAGTATGTTTAATACATATAGTTAATATTGTTAACAAGTTAAAGGTGTTTAAAGATAATACAAGCATGTTTAACACTTATAGTTAATATTGTTAATAAATTAAAGGTGTTTAATGATAATACAAGAATGTTTAACACATATAGTTAATATTGTTAACAAGTTAAAGGTGTTTAAAGATAATACAAGCATGTTTAACACTTATAGTTAATATTGGTAATAAGTTAAAGGTGTTTAAAGATAATACAAGCATGTTTAACACATATAGTTAATATTGTTAACAACTTAAAGGTGGTTAAAGATAATACAAGCATGTTTAACACATATAGTTAATATTGTTAACAACTTAAAGGTGTTTAAAGATAATACAAGCATGTTTAACACATATAGTTAATATTGTTAATAAATTAAAGGTGTTTATTGATAATACAAGCATGTTTAACACATATAGTTAATATTGTTAACAACTTAAAGGTGGTTAAAGATAATACAAGCATGTTTGACACATATAGTTAATATTGGTAATAAGTTAAAGGTGTTTAAAGATAATACAAGCATGTTTAACACATATAGTTAATATTGTTAACAACTTAAAGGTGGTTAAAGATAATACAAGCATGTTTAACACATATAGTTAATATTGTTAACAACTTAAAGGTGGTTAAAGATAATACAAGCATGTTTAACACATATAGTTAATATTGTTAACAAGTTAAAGGTGTTTAAAGATAATACAAGCATGTTTAACACATATAGTTAATATTGTTAATACCTTAAAGGTGTTTAAAGATAATACCAGCATGTTTAACACATATAGTTAATATTGTTAATAAGTTAAAAGTGTTTAAAGATAATACAAGCATGTTTAACACATATAGATTCCTTTCTTTCATGAAGACAAGAATATAAGTTGGTGTATTACCTGATTGTGATGACTTGCATTGATTGGAATCAGACAGTGGTGCTGATAACGTCCGCATTTTCGAATGGAGGAGAAAAAAAGTCCTCCTTTCTGTCCAATACCACATGAAAGTGGTTGGTTTTTGGCATCTTATTTGTCCAGCTTCCGTACTCCTTTGTACACACTTTACAAGAAATACATTGTCGGCAAACTCCGTAGCTTGCTAGCTTGTGCACGCCAGCTTTCTGAGACTCTTATTTTGGTAGCGCAGGCGGGATGAAGCAGAGCTTTTATTGTGCAACTGTGCAGTCGGTCTTTGGAGTTTTGACGACAGGTACGGCGCCAGAGTCTGTTGAAATAAAGTGTTTCTCGCCTTCCAGTCGGTCATTTTAATGAGCTGGCAGCAGCCAGCGTCATCTCAGAAGACCCTCGGGTGCCGTGAATGTCAATCAAGTGACGAAAGTGACGTCATAGTGAAGATTTATGATCGCTCATTTTTAGGACTATTTTTTTAATGCCTGGCTGGCGATCGACTGACACACCCTCCGAGATCGACCGGTAGCTCGCGATCGACGTAATGAGCACCCCTGCATTAAACAATGTAACAAGGTTTTCCAAAATAAATCAACTCAAGTTATGGAAAAAAATGCCAACATGGCACTGCCATATTTATTATTGAAGTCACAGAAAGTGGGGTAGCGGGGGGGTGTATATTGTAGCGTCCTGGAAGAGTTAGTGCTGCAAGGGGTTCTGGGTATTTCTTCTGTTGTGTTTATGTTGTGTTACGGTGCGGGTGTTCTCCCGAAATGTGTTTGTCATTCTTGTTTGGTGTGGGTTCACAGTGTGGCGCATATTTGTAACAGTGTTAAAGTTGTTTATACGGCCACCCTCAGTGTGACCTGTATGGCTGTTGACCAAGTATGCATTGCATTCACTTGTGTGTGTGAAAAGCCGTAGATATTATGTGATTGGGCCGGCACACAAAGGCAGTGCCTTTAAGGTACGCCCCCAATATTGTTGTCTGGGTGGAAATCGGGAGAAATTCGGGAGAATGGTTGTCCCGGGAGATTTTCGGGAGGGGCACTGAAATTGGGGAGTCTCCCGGGTAAATGGGGATGGTTGGCAAGTATGACTTGGAGACACAACTGCTCTGTACTTCTCCCTACGTCCGTGTACACAGCGGCCTTTTAAAAAGTAATACATTTTACTTTTTGAAACCAATACAGATAATTTCTGATATTACATTTTAAAGCATTTATCGGCCGATAATATCGGCAGTCCGATATTATCGGACATCTCTAGTCACATCCAATTAGAAATCTCATCTTATCTAGTGACTCACAGTTTTCCTCCATGGCAATGTTATTTTCCACTGAATAGTTAGAATATGTTGCGTGTAGTGCTATCATAAACAATGACTCGGTGAACAAAGCCTACCAATATGGCTGCCGACAATGCATTGTGGGACACTATAGTAAAAAAAATCCCAAGCCGTCAATATATAGCATGTGTATATTGCAGTGACGTGCAGTCACTAGAGGCATTTTTTATTAAATTGTTATATGTATCCAGTAGAGATGCGCGGTTTGCGGACACAACCGCGGAGTCCGCGGATAATCCGCGGATCGGGCGGATGAAATTAAAAAAACTAAGATTTTATCCGCTCGCGGGTCGGGTCGGGCGGATTAATTTTTTTTTTTTTTTGCGGGTGGCAGTTAAACCAATTCGGAAATATATATACATAGTTAAATGTTGTTACCCACATACGAAAAACGAGCAGGCACCTGCAGCATATGCCACAACAGAAGAAAAAAAAAGAACAGAGATGGACACTTTTACGGAGCGGAGAAGGGACGCCTCGCCGGGGTCCTGGACCGAGGCCCCTTCCCCCGAGAGGGCCCCACCGGGAGCCGTAGCTGAAGCGATCCGCGAGAAAGGCCCGACGCACGTCCAGGGTCACTACCGCGCCCACCGCACCGACACCCCGCCTCGTCCGCTTTCGCCGCGGCCGGCGTCACGCGCAGCAGGTAAGCAGCTTACCTGCCCGCCACCCCCGTGGCCGGGGGCTCGTAACATGGGTCACTCCGCGCGCTCCGCCCGCGCAGCTTACCTGCTTGCCACCCCTGTTGCCGGGGGCGCGTAACAGGGGTCACTCCGCGCGTAGTGCGCTCATGAAAGGGGTGGGGCTCACCCTGGTTGATATAGAGAGCAGGACGGTGGCCATGGAAGTCGGAACCCGCTAAGGGAGTGTGTAACAACCCACCTGCCGAATCAACTAGCCCTGAAAATGGATGGCACTGGAGCGTGGGCCCATATCTGGGCGTCGCCGGCAGCGAGACGCGCTTGGAGGTGCGCTCAGCGCGTCTCCCATATGATTGCGCACTGGTGTGCGTCTGGGTCGTGACAGCGTGGCACGCGAATGTCTGTGCATTGGATCAGTCTCCTTTCTTTAACAGGCAAAAGCTTTATAACCTCACCATACCTGCCAACTTTTAAATCAGAAAAACCTAGTAGCCAGGGTCCAAGGGCCGCAGGCCCCGGTAGGTCCAGGACAAAGTCCTGGTGGAGGGTTCAGGGCTTCGCCCCCCGACGCAAAATGACTATTAGCATTCAGACAGGTTAAAATGTTGCTAAAACCATCACTTTTCTATCAGTCACAGTGACTTTTCAAAACAAAAATATTACAGCAAAAATCATATGGGTTGATTGACATGTTTATTCTGTAAGCTAACTTCAATAGTTTGAAATTATTTTGACAGTTAATGCCAGTTATCCTGTCAACCTTTCACAAGACTTCAATTTGTTAATTGAAAGTATAAATAGTATAAACACTTTTTACAGTATGTCGTGCTGTGAAATACAGCCGACAGGATTGCGCATGCATGGTGCAGGAGAACAAAGGACTTCTTTCATTTAAGGTTTGTGATAAACCATCAAACTCATTCGTTAAAAGGACTCTATAGTAATATAAAGCGAGTTTTTCTGGACATTATCATGCAAGAAAAGTTTATTTTTGGGATCGCGATCACCGCGTAATGATTTTTAAAGGTTGCATTACATTATTAACTGTCCCATGTGATCAGCCAGTGCGATTGGAAGTCCATGCTCAATTATTGCCTCCGTAAATAAAACTTCGGCATTTATCACATCCAAAGAATCTGTTTGGGCGACGAAAAACGTTGAAAGTTTTCCACTTGTATCGCTAGCAACGGCATTAGACTTGTGTTTTTTTGTCCCAACGTGGTCTTTTACATCGCTAATTCCTCCGTGTCCGATCGAAAAATCTTGTCTGCACAAGGTGTAATTCGCGTAGTTTTCACCCTTTTTTTTAAATTTTTTTATTAATATTAGATATATAACAACGGGCGGATGGTGGGCGGGTGAAGTTCTGATCAAACGTTACATCGGGTGGATGGCGGATGGTTGACGACTTTCTGACGCGGTTGCGGATGAAATAATTGCCTATCCGCGCATCTCTAGTATCCAGTGATTATACTATAAAGTTATTTTCCATTTAACTTCACCCGTTTTAGATTATTTTTATTTAAAATCGCTGAATTTTCACATTTGCCGTTCAAATACTGAGAAGAGACGGTGCGGTGAACAGCAGCCAGTTGAGGCACGTCACTGCGTTGTGCCTCACCATGGATTGCGGACTCGGCTAACTGCTGGCCTGCTGTGCAGTGAGACCGTATTGCTATATGAATTATATTATACATTTCCATAGGTGGGGCACGATGGCGAGCGCCTGGTGGCCGGGCCTGTCCCCATGGGGCCCGGCCGGGCACAGCCCGAAGAGGCAACGTGGGTCCCCCCTCCAATGGGCTCACCACCCATAGCAGGGGCCATAGAGGTCGGGTGCAGTGTGAGCTGGGCGGCAGCCGAAGGCAGGGCACTTGGCGGTCCGATCCTCGGCTACATAAGCTGGCTCTTGGGACGTGGAACGTCACTTCGCTGGGGGGGAAGGAGCCTGAGCTAGTGCGTGAGGTGGAGAAGTTCCGGCTAGATATGGTCGGACTCACTTCGACGCACAGCAAGGGCTCTGGAACCAGTTCTCTTGAGAGGGGCTGGACTCTCTTCCACTCTGGCGTTGCCGGCAGTGAGAGGCGACGGGCTGGGGTGGCAATTCTTGTTGCCCCTCGGCTCAAAGCCTGCACGTTGGAGTTCAACCCGGTGGACGAGAGGGTAGCTTCCCTCCGCCTTCGGGTGGGGGGACGGGTCCTGACTGTAGCTCAGAGTACCCACCCTTTTTGGATTCACTCGAGGGAGTACTGGAGAGTGCTCCCCCGGGTGATTCCCTCGTTCTACTGGGGGACTTCAACGCTCATGTTGGCAGCGACAGTGAAACCTGGAGAGGTGTGATTGGGAAGAATGGCCGCCCGGATCTGAACCCGAGTGGTGTTTTGTTATTGGACTTTTGTGCTCGTCACAGATTGTCGATAACAAACACCATGTTTAAACATAAGGGTGTCCATATGTGCACTTGGCACCAGGACACCCTAGGCCGCAGTTCCATGATCGACTTTGTAGTTGTGTCATCGGATTTGCGGCCTCATGTTTTGGACACTCGGGTGAAGAGAGGGGCGGAGCTTTCTACCGATCACCACCTGGTGGTGAGTTGGCTGCGATGGTGGGGGAGGATGCCGGACAGACCTGGCAGGCCCAAACGCATTGTGAGGGTTTGCTGGGAACGCCTGGCAGAGTCTCCTGTCAGAGAGAGTTTCAATTCCCACCTCCGGAAGAACTTTGAACATGTCACGAGGGAGGTGCTGGACATTGAGTCCGAGTGGACAATGTTCCGTACCTCTATTGTCGAGGCGGCCGATTGGAGCTGTGGCCGCAAGGTAGTTGGTGCCTGTCGTGGCGGTAATCCTAGAACCCGTTGGTGGACGCCGGCGGTGAGGGATGCCGTCAGGCTGAAGAAGGAGTCCTATCGGGTTCTTTTGGCTCATGGGACTCCTGAGGCAGCAGACAGGTACCGACAAGCCAAGCGGTGTGCGGCTTCAGCGGTCGCGGAGGCAAAAACTCGGACATGGGAGGAGTTCGGGGAGGCCATGGAAAAAGACTTCCGGACGGCTTCGAAGCAATTCTGGACCACCATCCGCCGCCTCAGGAAGGGGAAGCAGTGCAGTGTCAACACCGTGTATGGTGGGGATGGTGCTCTGCTGACCTCGACTGCGGATTTTGTGGATCGGTGGAGGGAATACTTCGAAGACCTCCTCAATCCTACCATCACGTCTTCCTATAAGGAAGCAGGACCTGGGGAATCTGTGGTGGGCTCTCCTATTTCTGGGGCTGAGGTTGCCGAGGTAGTTAAAAAGCTCTTCGGTGGCAAGGCCCCAGGGGTGGATGAGATCCGCCCGGAGTTCCTTAAGGCTCTGGATGTTGTGGGGCTGTCTTGGTTGACAAGACTCTGCAACATTGCGTGGACATCGGGGGCGGTACCTCTGGATTGGCAGACCGGGGTGGTGGTTCCTCTCTTTAAGAAGGGGAACCGGAGGGTGTGTTCCAACTATCGTGGGATCACACTCCTCAGCCTTCCCGGTAAGGTCTATTCAGGTGTACTGGAGAGGAGGCTACGCCGGATAGTCGAACCTCGGATTCAGGAGGAACAGTGTGGTTTTCGTCCTGGTCGTGGAACTGTGGACCAGCTCTATACTCTCGGCAGGGTCCTTGAGGGTGCATGGGAGTTTGCCCAACCAGTCTACATGTGCTTTGTGGACTTGGAGAAGGCATTCGACCATGTACCCCAGGAAGTCCTGTGGGGAGTGCTCAGAGAGTATGGGGTAACGGACTGTCTTATTGTGGCAGTTCGCTCCCTGTATAATCAGTGTCAGAGCTTGGTCCGCATTGCCGGCAGTAAGTCGGACACGTTTCCAGTGAGGGTTGGACTCCGCCAAGGCTGCCCTTTGTCACCGATTCTGTTCATAACCTTTATGGACAGAATTTCTAGGCGCAGTCAGGGCGTTGAGGGGATCTGGTTTGGTGGCTGCAGGATTAGGTCACTGCTATTTGCAGATGATGTGGTCCTGATGGCTTCCTCCGGCCAAGATCTTCAGCTCTCACTGGATCGGTTCGCAGCCGAGTGTGAAGCGACTGGGATGGGAATCAGCACCTCCAAGTCCGAGTCCATGGTTCTCTCCCGGTAAAGGGTGGAGTGCCATCTCCGGGTTGGGGAGGAGATCTTGCCCCAAGTGGAGGAGTTCAAGTACCTCGGAGTCTTGTTCACGAGTGGGGGAAGAGTGGATTGTGAGATCGACAGGCGGATCGGTGCGGCGTCTTCAGTAATGCGGACGCTGTATCGATCCGTTGTGGTGAAGAAGGAGCTGAGCCGGAAGGCAAAGCTCTCGATTTACCGGTCGATCTACGTTCCCATCCTCACCTATGGTCATGAGCTTTGGGTCATGACCGAAAGGACAAGATCACGGGTACAAGCGGCCGAAATGAGTTTCCTCCGCCGAGTGGCGGGGCTCTCCCTTAGAGATAGGGTGAGAAGCTCTGTCATTCGGGAGGAGCTCAAAGTAAAGCCGCTGCTCCTCCACATCGAGAGGAGCCAGATGAGGTGGTTCGGGCATCTGGTCAGGATGCCAACCGAACGCCTCCCTAGGAAGGTGTTTCGGGCATGTCCGACCGGTAGGAGGCCACGGGGAAGACCCAGGACACGCTGGGAAGACTATCTCTCCCGGCTGGCCTGGGAACGCCTCGGGATACCCCGGGAGGAGCTGGACGAAGTGGCTGGGGAGAGGGAAGTCTGGGCTTCCCTGCTTAAGCTGCTGCCCCCGCGACCCGACCTCGGCTAAGCGGAAGAAGATGGATGGATGGATGGATTTCCATAGTTTAGTTAGCTGAGGTATATAATGTACAGTGTATTTTGTCAACAACTGTATGTGTGTAAAGTATTTCTTGTGCTGAGCGATCATAAAACGGCTGCAAAAGACGCACTGGCTGAGGCTTGCCTCCTGCACCCCCGCCGTAGAATGCACGGCAACCCCTGACGGGAGTGTTATATCAACTAAAGCCCACACTTAAACTTTCCACGTGCAAGATTGAATCTAATTAAAAAAGTTATTTCATAAGAAGCCAAAAAGTGCAAAAACAATAATATTCGTGTTGGAGGAGTTGTGAATGACTGCAGGGCCACAACATTAGGTACACCTGCAGACTGCAGGTGTACCTAATTCACAACTCCTCCAACACGAACATTATTGTTTTTGCACTTTTTGGCTTCTTATTAAATAACTTTTGTAACCTATTTTTATGGGCTTTCCTCTTTGTGATGTTAAGTTCCTGTTATGCGCTGTTATACAGTATATACCTTGAGCTCTTATTTTGAAGGCGCTAAGAGCGGAAGTGATGACACGTTGGAGTGGAGCGGAAGTTTTTGAAAGAATGTAAATAAAGTGGTCCACGTGTAAACTGGAGCCTCCGTGTTTGTTATTTTGTAGTTTCATACAGTATAGGCCACATTTATAAACCCTCGGTTACACTTTTTTGAATAGATTCAATCTTGCACGTGGAAAGTTTAAGTGAGGGCTTTAGTTGATATAACACTCTCGTCAGGGGGTGCATTAATCCAGCACAACAGCGGCTCATGGACTTATTTTATAAGTAAAGGTAAGACCATAATAACGTTTTTTTTTAAATTAAATGTGCTTTTTTGTGTGCTACAGTTTGTATGTGTAAAGTTAAAGTTAAGTTAAAGTAGCAATGATTGTCACACACACACTAGGTGTAATGAAATCTGTCCTCTGCATTTGACCCATCCCCTTGATCACCCCCTGGGAGGTGAGGGGAGCAGTGGGCAGCATCGGCGCCGCGCCCGGGAATAATTTTTGGTGATTTAATAACCCCCAATTCCAAGCCTTGATGCTGAGTGCCAAGCAGGGAAGAATGCTGGTATGAGCTTTTAAACATTACCCGTTAACTGCTGCCAATCAAATGGTGAATAAGATACTCTTTAGGGTTCATATGTTTGTAAATCTGACTGTGATGAAGTCAGTGCCTCACCAGCCATCAACCTCACCGCACGTCACTGGTATATTGATGCAAGTTTCCCTATATACTGGGGTGTGGTCGTTTTAGAAGGTTAAACCTGCTCACCTAATGTGATTTGACCATTCTCCTTAATATGAGCTCACATAGGGAGCTAGTGAGCTGCATTGGCTGGACCACAGCTGATGAGCTGTACTCCTGCAGTGATGACCACCAGATCCTCAGGTGGAACCTTCTGACCAGCGAGACCAGCCTCGTCGTCAAATTACCAGACAGCTTCTACCCGATTGACCTGCACTGGTTCCCTAAGACTGTCGGTGGCAAAAAGCAGACTTCGGCCGAGGTCTTTGTGCTAACCAGCAGTGACGGTAAGTCTTTATTTATCAATCCATTTCCAATGAGCCTAACTCGCATGTTTTTGTGGTGTTTGAGGAATATAGAGAATCCGGAGAAAACCCACATTGAGTATGGGGAGTGCGTTTTTGCACCTTGATCTCCTGACAGAGGCAGACATGCCAACCATGTAGGCTACAGTGCAGTCACCCCTCTTTTTCACTATTCTCAGTTTTTGCTTATGAATGTGTACAATGTTTTTACCAAACCCAAAAGCAGTGACGTTGGCACGTTGTCCATGCATCCATCCATCTTCTTCCGCTTATCCGAGGTCGGGTTGCGGGGGCAGCAGCCTAAGCAGGCCCAGCCACTTCGTTCAGGTCCTCCCGGGGGATCCCGAGGCGTTCCCAGGCCAGCCGGGAGACATAGTCTTCCCAACGTGTCCTGGGTCTTCTCCGTGGCCTCCTCCCGGTCGGACGTGCCCTAAACACCTCCCGAGGGAGGCGATCGGGTGGCATCCTGACCAGATGCCCGAGCCACCTCATCTGGCTCCTCTCCATGTGGAGGAGCAGCGGCTTTACTTTGAGCTCCCCCCGGATGCCAGAGCTTCTCACCCTATCTCTAAGGGAGAGCCCCACCACCCGGCGGAGGAAACTGATTTGGGCCGCTTGTACCCGTGATCTTGTCCTTTCGGTCATAACCCAAAGCTCATGACCATAGGTGAGGATGGGAACGTAGATCGACCGGTAAATTGAGAGCTTTGCCTTCCGGCTCAGCTCCTTCTTCACCACAACGGATCGATACAGCGTCCGCATTACTGAAGACGCCGCACCGATCCGCCTGTCGATCTCACGATCCACTCTTCCCTCACTCGTGAACAAGACTCCGAGGTACTTGAACTCCTCCACTTGGGGCAGGGTCTCCACCCCAACCCGAAGATGGCATTCCACCCTTTTCCGAGCGAGAACCATGGACTCGGACTTGGAGGTGCTGATTCTCATCCCAGTCGCTTCACACTCGTCTGTGAACCGATCCAGCGAGAGCTGAAGATCCTGGCCAGATGAAGCCATCAGGACCACATCATCTGCAAAAAGCAGAGACCTAATCCTGCAGCCACCAAACCAGATCCCCTCAACGCCTTGACTGCGCCTAGAAATTCTGTCCATAAAAGTTATGAACAGAATGGGTGACAAAGGGCAGCCTTGGCGGAGTCCAACCCTCACTGGAAACGGGTCCGACTTATTGCCGGCAATGCGGACCAAGCTCTGACACTGATCATACAGGGAGCGGACCGCCAAAATCAGACAGTCGATACCCCACACTCTCTGAGCACTCCCCACAGGACTTCCCGAGGGACACGGTCGAATGCCTTCTCCAAGTCCACAAAGCACATGTAGACTGGTTGGGCAAACTCCCATGCACCCTCAAGGACCCTGCCGAGAGTATAGAGCTGCTCCACAGTTCCACGACCAGGACGAAAACCACACTGTTCCTCCTGAATCCGAGGTTCGACTATCCGGCGTAGCCTCCTCTCCAGTACACCTGAATAGACCTTACCGGGAAGGCTGAGGAGTGTGATCCCACGATAGTTAGAACACACCCTCCGGTTCCCCTTCTTAAAGAGAGGAACCACCACCCCGGTCTGCCAATCCAGAGGTACCGCCCCCGATGTCCACGCGATGCTGCAGAGTCTTGTCAACCAAGACAACCCCACAGCATCCAGAGCCTTAAGGAACTCCGGGCGGATCTCATCCACCCCCGGGGCCTTGCCACCGAGGAGCTTTTTAACTACATATATTTACATATACCTATATTTAATTGAATACACTGCAAAGACAAGATACTTAACGTTTGAACTGGTAAATGTTGTTATTTTTTGCAAATATTAGCTCATTTGGAATTTGATGCCTGCAACATGTTTTAAAAAAGTTGGCACAGGGGCCTTTTTACCACTGTGTTACATGGCCTTTCCTTTTAACAACACTCAGTAAACATTTGGGAACTGAGGAGACACATTTTTGAAGCTTCTCAGGTGGAATTCTTTCCCATTCTTGCTTGATGTACAGCTTAAGTTGTTCAACAGTCCGGGGGTCTCCGTTGTGCTATTTTAGGCTTCATAATGTGACACACGTTTTCAGGCAGGCCAGTCTAGTACTCGCATTGTTTTACTACGAAGCCACGCTGTTGTAGCACGTACAGAATGTGGCTTGGCATTGTCTTGCTGAAATAAGCAGGGGCGTCCATGAAAAAGGCGTTGCTTAGATGCCAACAAAAGCTGTATGTACCTTTCAGCATTAATGGTGCCTTCACAGATGTGTAAGTTACCGATGCCCTGGGCATTAATACACCCCCATACCATCACAGATGCTGGCTTTTGAGTTTTGCGCCGAGAATAGTCCGGATGGTTCTTTTCCTCTTTGGTCCGGAGGAAACGACATCCACAGTTTCCAAAAACAATTTGAAACGTGGACTCCTCAGACCACAGAACACTTTCCCACTTTGCATCAGTCCATCTTAGATGAACTCGGGCCCAGCGAAGCCGGCGGCGTTTCTGGGTGTTGTTGATAAATGGCTTTGGCTTTGCATAGTAGAGTTTTAACTTGCACTTACAGATGTAGCTACAAACTGTAGTTACTGACAGTGGTTTTCTGAAGTGTTCCTGAGCCCATGTGGTGATATCCTTTACACACTGATGTCGCTTTTTGATGCAGTACCGCCTGAGGTATCCTAGGTCACGGGCATTGCAGTGATTTCTCCAGATTCTCTGAACCTTTAGATGATATTACGGAGCGTAGATGGTGAAATCCCTAAATTCCTTGCTATAACTCGTTGAGAAATGTTGTCCTTAAACAATTTGCTCAGGCATTTGTTGACAAAGTGGTGACCCTCGCCCCGTCCTTGTTTGTGAATGACTGAGCATTTCATGGAAGCTGCTTTTACACCCAATCATGGCACCCACATACCTGCCAACTACTCCGGTTTTCCCGTAATTAGTACGGTTTTCATCAACCTATTCCGGGTTACGGTTGCAGTGATAAAAAATATGTTTTTTCATTAATTAAAACATTTTTTTTTTTTTAAGTTTTATTCACGAAATCGCGTAACAACGACGACAATCGACACTGCTTCCCGTAACTTCCTATCGAGCCATTCCGAATGCCATGCGCGAGGCTATTTATAGCACCGCTGCCAAGCACGAGGCACCAGTTGCCATTGTTTCCAAACGAGCGAACGATCATGGAATCAGCCGGAGAAAAATCGCAAACGAGTCTTAAACCGAAAAGAAAACTGCAGTCATTCCGTGAAGAATATTCAAAAGCCTATCCGGGAATAATTATCCGTTCCAAAAAGGGTGAAAACTACGCGAATTGCACCTTGTGCAGACAAGATTTTTCGATCGGACACGGAGGAATTAGCTATGTAAAAGACCACGTTGGGACAAAAAAACACAAGTCTAACGCCGTTGCTAGCGATACAAGTGGAAAACTTTCAACGTTTTTTGGATTTTAGCCACAAAAAGGTAATGACACCAATGTTATCTATTGGAATTGTTTAGTACTGTTATACTGTTAAAAGTGTTTATACTATTTATGCTTTCAAGTCCAAGTTGAAGAAATCTGGTTAAATGTTGACAGCATAACTACCAAAATACAGAAGTATGTCCTTCATATTTTTGCAGTGCTATTTCTGTTGAAAAGTTAAAATGATTACATTAGAGATGTGATGTGCCACTTTTCAAGTGTCTGATGGCTTCAATTAATTTTCATGAATTTTTCATATTTTGAATTCTTTTGAAAGGCTTACAAAAAAACTACATTTGAATTGTAATTCCATGCTATTGACAGGACTATTAATTTTAATGAAGTTAGCTTACCATGTTTACAGTATGATAATTGTGATAGAAATGTGAATTTTAGGCACAAAATATTTTTTACAATTGAACAAGGCAGTAGATTATACAAGCTTGGACAGAAAGTTAATAATGACACCAATTTTTTTTTTTTTAATGGAATTGTTTAGTACTGTTTTACCATTTGTTTACTGTAAAAAGTGTTTATACTTTCAATTAACAAATTGAAGTCTTGTGAAAGGTTGACAGGATAACTGGCATTAACTGTCAAAATAATTTCAAACTATTGAAGTTAGCTTACAGAATAAACATGTCAATCAACCCATATGATTTTTGCTGTAATATTTTTGTTTTGAAAAGTCACTGTGACTGATAGAAAAGTGATGGTTTTAGCAACATTTTAACCTGTCTGAATGCTAATAATTATTTTGCGCCGGGGGGCGAACCTGAACCCCCCACCAGGACTTTGTCCTGGACCTACCGGGGCCTGTGGCCCCTGGACCCTGGCTACTAGGTTTTTCTGATTTCAAAAGTTGGCAGGTATGCACCCACCTGTTCCCAATTAGCCTGTTCACCTGTGGGATTTTCCAAATAAGTCTTTGATGAGCATTCCTCAACATTCTCATTCTTTTTTTGAAACATGTTGCAGGCATCAAATTCCAAATGAGCTAATATTTGCAAAAAATAACAAAAGTTTACCAGTTGGAACGTTAAATATCTTGTCTTTGCAGTCTATTCAATTAAATATAAGTTGAAAAGGATTTGCTAATCATTGTTTTCTCTTTTTATTTACCATTTACACAACGTGACAACTTCACTGCTTTTGGGTTTTGTATTCTTCTTCATACCAGTTTCAGCGCAGTATTGAAAAGTAACATATTGCCGAATTGTTGTAATAATAGTACAATAGTATTGCATTGTGAGGGTTTGCTGGGAACGTCTGGCAGAGTCTCCTGTCAGAGAGAGTTTCAATTCCCACCTCCGGAAGAACTTTGAACATGTCACGAGGGAGGTGCTGGACATTGAGTCCGAATGGACCATGTTCCGCGCCTCTATTGTCGAGGCGGCTGATTGGAGCTGTGGCCGCAAAGTAGTTGGTGCTTGTCGTGGCGGTAATCCTAGAACCCGTTGGTGGACACCGGCGGTGAGGGATGCCGTCAAGCTGAAGAAGGAGTCCTATCGGGTTCTTTTGGCTCATAGGACTCCTGAGGCAGCAGACAGGTACCGACAGGCCAAGCGGTGTGCGGCTTCAGCGGTCGCAGAGGCAAAAACTCGGACATGGGAGGAGTTCGGTGAGGCCATGGAAAACGACTTCCGGACGGCTTCGAAGCAATTCTGGACCACCATCCGCCGCCTCAGGAAGGGGAAGCAGTGCACTATCAACACCGTGTATGGTGAGGATGGTGTTCTGCTGACCTCGACTGCGGATGTTGTGGATCGGTGGAGGGAATACTTCGAAGACCTCCTCAATCCCACCAACACGTCTTCCTATGAGGAAGCAGTGCCTGGGGAGTCTGTGGTGGGCTCTCCTATTTCTGGGGCTGAGGTTGCTGAGGTAGTTAAAAAGCTCCTCGGTGGCAAGGCCCCGGGGGTAGATGAGATCCGCCCGGAGTTCCTTAAGGCTCTGGATGCTGTGGGGCTGTCTTGGTTGACAAGACTCTGCAGCATCGCGTGGACATCGGGGGCGGTACCACTGGATTGGCAGACCGGGGTGGTGGTTCCTCTCTTTAAGAAGGGGAACCGGAGGGTGTGTTCTAACTATCGTGGGATCACACTCCTCAGCCTTCCCGGTAAGGTCTATTCAGGTGTACTGGAGAGGAGGCTACGCCAGATAGTCGAACCTCGGATTCAGGAGGAACAGTGTGGTTTTCGTCCTGGTCGTGGAACTGTGGACCAGCTCTATACTCTCGGCAGGGTCCTTGAGGGTGCATGGGAGTTTGCCCAACCAGTCTACATGTGTTTTGTGGACTTGGAGAAGGCATTCGACCGTGTCCCTCGGGAAGTCCTGTGGGGAGTGCTCAGAGAGTATGGGGTATCAGACTGTCTGATTGTGGCAGTCCGCTCCCTGTATGATCAGTGCCAGAGCTTGGTCCGCATTGCCGGTAGTAAGTCGGACACGTTTCCAGTGAGGGTTGGACTCCGCCAAGGCTGCCCTTTGTCACCGATTCTGTTCATAACTTTTATGGACAGAATTTCTAGGCGCAGTCAAGGCGTTGAGGGGATCTGGTTTGGTGGCTGCAGGATTAGGTCTCTGCTTTTTGCAGATGATGTGGTCCTGATGGCTTCATCTGGCCAGGACCTTCAGCTCTCACTGGATCGGTTCGCAGCTGAGTGTGAAGCGACTGGGATGAGAATCAGCACCTCCAAATCCGAGTCCATGGTTCTCGCCCGGAAAAGGGTGGAGTGCCATCTCCGGGTTGGGGAGGAGATCTTGCCCCAAGTGGAGGAGTTCAAGTACCTCGGAGTCTTGTTCACGAGTGAGGGAAGAGTGAATCGTGAGATCGACAGGCGGATCGGTGCGGCGTCTTCAGTAATGCGGACGCTGTATCGGTCCGTTGTGGTGACGAAGGAGCTGAGCCGGAAGGCAAAGCTCTCAATTTACCGGTCGATCTACGTTCCCATCCTCACCTATGGTCATGAGCTTTGGGTTATGACCGAAAGGACAAGATCACGGGTACAAGCGGCCGAAATGAGTTTCCTCCGCCGGGTGGCGGGGCTCTCCCTTAGAGATAGGGTGAGAAGCTCTGCCATCCGGGGGGAGCTCAAAGTAAAGCCGCTGCTCCTCCACATGGAGAGGAGCCAGATGAGGTGGTTCGGGCATCTGGTCAGGATGCCACCCGAACGCCTCCCTAGGGAGGTGTTTAGGGCACGTCCGACCGGTAGGAGGCCGCGGGGAAGACCCAGGACACGTTGGGAAGACTATGTCTCCCGGTTGGCCTGGGAACGCCTCGGGGTCCCACAGGAAGAGCTGGACGAAGTGGCTGGGGAGAGGGAAGTCTGGGCTTCCCTGCTTAGGCTGCTGCCCCCGCGACCCGACCTCGGATAAGCGGAAGAAGATGGATGGATGGATAGTATTGCATAACATACAATTAAATAATACAAAAGGGAATATGTGTTCAGTATAATTATGTACTTATGAAAAGTGACAAAGGGATTTCCAGTGTTTAAATGTAGACTGCTGTGTTGGATCCCACTGTATAAGGCATCGGACAGCACAGTCTCTCCTAATTCTGCATCAGAAACAAACACACAGCATGGCGATGCATTTTTTATGTCAGGCAATATAGTATGTGGTCAGAATACTAATAGCAGTGTAGGCTTGCATAAAAGTGCAACTCCCCCAAAACTGATACAGCAATTTTCTCTGGCAGTCTGGCTAATAAGTAATGAAATGTCAGCAGCTTTCTTTCTCTTTCTGACTTTGTTACCAATCTCTCTTTTTGAATTTTTATAAGCATACTTTGGAGAAATCAAACACGATAGCTATTGGTTAATGCTGTTGAAGGAATCGTCGATGGTTGGACCTTGGCTACTTAAATCACAACACAAAACAACATTGTAACTTCCAAAAAGGAGAGAAGTTAGATGAACGCCTCAGTTATGTAAATGACAAGTTTGGATCCCAGTTTTATGTTTGCTAGCAAAAAAATATATCAGCAGATCCTTGCATTACAAGGATCTGCTGATATATTTAGAGTGGTTCAAGTTCCTACTTACAACAGGAGCACTGTAGTGCAGTGGTGGGTAGTAACGCGCTACATTTACTCCATTACATCTACTTGAGTAACTTTTGGGATAAATTGTACTTCTAAGAGTAGTTTTAATGCAACTAGGGCTGCAGCTAACGATTATTTTTCTATCGATTAATCTATAGATTATTTTTTCGATTAATCGGTTAATCTATAGATTATTTTTTCGATTAATCTATAGATTATTTTTCCTTTTACCGATTATTTTTTTTATTTAAAATGAAGAGGAAAAAAAAAAAGTAGGCCAGTTTTTTCAAAAGGCATGGCTTTTATTTACAAAAAAAAAAGTATGGCCACTCAGTCAACATTGACAACAACATGACAAAATATTCTGTAACAATGTAAACATTTAAAACTTTTAACATTTAACAAAATTAAAAGTAGCTTATTTGCTTTTTAATGTGCAAATATAAAAGTAAACATCCAGTGCAAATCTTAATATTCTGGAATAGTATAAGCATTTCAAAAGTAAAAGTATTGCTTATTTTGCTTTAAAATGTGCAAAAATAAAGATAAACATCCAATACAAAAAAGTGCAAAACGGAAATATTCTGTAACAAGTGTAAACATTTCAACAAAAGTAAAAGTATTGCTTATTTGCTAAAATGTGCAAAAATAAAGCTAAACATCCAATACAAAAAAGTGTACAGTGTAAACATTTCAACAAAAGTAAAAGTATTGCTTATTTTGCTTAATAACACAACAATGATAGTATGATTAAAGTGAAAGTTAATTGTTGGTTTGTACATAGTATATGTAACTGTTAATGTTGTAAAAGGTATTTGCACAACTAATTAACGTTAGCGTTTGTGACACGTCTTGTGCCGTGGGGTTCTTTCAGGACCGACAGACTGAACGCCAGACGGCTTTGCCAGGTTTACAATCTTTTAATTTTACACAAAGTCTTTTCTCTTCCAACTCTTTTCTCTTTCTTTCCTTGCTTTTCAGCTCCTCTTCCTCGCTCGCTCGTCGTCCCCTGTCTCTTACGGCGTCGCTCCCGGCGCGCCCCGCCTCGCCGCTCGCTCGCCGCCGCCGCCTCTCCACAGCGTTAAAGAGGAGCGCGTCTTTGTAAACACTGAACAGGCACGCCAAACGCGCCTCTCAGAGCGAAACGGTGCTTTAGTTTATGAATTTACAACGCAGATACAAATGACACATTCATGTTTTTGTGTAATAATGACAACGTATACGCACGCGGACGATTGACTTGTTGATGGTGATGGCAAGAACGCTGTCGGGGGTTTTCTTTTCAAATGTTCGTTCATAGCCGTTGTGCTGCTATGATAGGCCATTTCCGCTCGACACAGTGTGCATACAACAACATTATTAGGCCGTTTATTGAAATACTCCCACACTTTTGACGACTTTTGGCGTGCTTTTTTCCCCTCGCTCGCATCGTCTGCTTTGCGCTCCGCCATGACAGTAGTGTGACGTAAATATGCGACGCGCCGACGCACAAAAACGGCGTCGACGTATTTACGTAACCGATGACGTCGACTACGTCGACGCGTCGTTTCAGCCTTAAATGCAACATACTTTTACTTTTACTTAAGTATATTTATAGAGAAGGAACGCTACTTTTACTCCGCTACTTTTATCTACATTCAGCTCGCTACTCGCTACTAATTTTTATCGATCTGTTAATGCACGCTTTGTTTGTTTTGGTCTGTCAGACAGACCTTCAAAGTGCCTGCCTTACTGGTGACGTTTCACTTCGTTCCACCAATCAGATACAGTCACTTTGTGACGTTGGACCAATCAAACAGAGCCAGGCGGTCACATGATCGGACTTAAACAAGTTGAAAAACTTATTGGGGTGTTACCATTTAGTGGTCAATTGTACGGAATGTGTACTGTACTGTGCAATCTACTATTAAAAGTTCCAATCAATCAATCAAAAGTGTGAAGGAAAAAAGATACTTTTTTATTTCAACCGTACATCCCGTCAAAAGCGTAAAGACTGACCGCACATGAGGACGTTCCTGTCTCCACAATAAAAGTGCCGCTCCATCACGCCTGCGCTTTCAAAATAAGAGTCTCCGAAAGCCAGCGCAAACAAGCTAGCAAGCTACGGAGTTTGCCGACAATGTATTTCTTGTAAAGTGTATAAAAACGAATATGGAAGCTGGACAAATAAGATGCCAAAAACCAACCACTTTCATGTGGTATTAGACAGAAAGGAGGAACTTTTCTTCTCCTCCATTTGAAAACGTGGACGTTATCATCACTACTGTCTGATTCCAATCAATGCAAGTCATCAGAATCAGGTAATACACCAACTTATATTCTTGTCTTCATGAAAGAAAGGAATCTATATGTTAAATATATATATATATATATATATATATACCGTATTTTCCGCACCATAAGGCGCCCTGGGTTATAAGCCGCGCCTTCAATGAACGGCATATTTCAAAACTTTGTCCACCTATAAGCCGCCCCGTGTTGTAAGCCGCATCTAACTGCGCTAAAGGAATGTCAAAAAAACAGTCAGATAGGTCAGTCAAACTTTAATAATATATTAAAACCAGCGTGATGTGGGCGCGCATGGAATCGTATATCAACATGGACGAAGCTGCGTGAAAAAAGCCACCCGGCCTCTTCGCGTAAACTTCCCTTAACCACTCGCTCATCTTTTCTTCATCCATCCCTTCGAGTTAGCTTTTATGATGACGCCGGCTGGAAAGGTCTCTTTTGGCAAGGTCTTCCTTTTGAATATCACCATGGGTGGAAGTTTCTGGCCATTAGCATGGCAAGCTAGAACCACAGTGAAGGATGACTTCTCATTCCCTGTGGTGCGAATATTCACCGTACGTGCTCCCGTTGTATCCACAGTGCGGTTCACAGGAATATCAGTTGCTGTGAAATAGTAATCCGTGTGCGGATGGAGAGATTGCGTCTTTTCATGAACCGGATCCTTGTCGCTTAGTAGGAGCCATTTTGTGGTCTTTACAGATGTAAACAGGAAATTAAACGTACGGTAATATCCGCGCGCTTTTTCTTCTTCTACGCGGGCGGGTGGTTGCTTACAGTAGAAGAAGAAGCGCTTCCTGTTCTATGGGGGCGGGTGCTTACCTTGGCGGTTGCTTGCGTAGAAGAAGAAGCGCTTCCTGTTCTACCGGGAAAAAAGATGGCGGCTGTTTACCGAAGTTGCGAGATCGAAACTTTATGAAAATGAATCGTAATATTAATCCATATATAAAGCGCACCGGGTTATAAGGCGCACTGTCAGCTTTTGAGAAAATTTGTGGTTTTTAGGTGCGCCTTATAGTGCGGAAAATACAGTATATATATATGATATGAGTGTGTATGTTACTCATCAGTTACTCAGTACTTGAGTAGTTTTTTCACAACATACTTTTTACTTTTACTCAAGTAAATATTTGGGTGACTACTCCTTACTTTTACTTGAGTAATAAATCTCTAAAGTAACAGTACTCTTACTTGAGTACAATTTCTGGCTACTCTACCCACCTCTGCTGTAGTGCTTTTAGGAATTTGTCTCCCAAGTTCTGAACTAGTCTCGGGGGGCCGGTATGGGTCATTCCTGGGCCAAATTTGGCCCTCTGGTTGGCAGTTGAATAGACCTGCCCTATAGCTTTGACTATTATTCAACTGTGAGAAAATAAACCTGCTTCAAAGTGTCTTTTTAAAGGCCTACTGAAATGACATTTTTTTATTTAAACGCGGATAGCAGATCCATTCTACGTGTCATACTTGATCATTTTGCGATATTGCCATATTTTTGCTGAAAGGATTTAGTATAGAACATCGACGATAAAGTTCGCAACTTTTGGTCGCTGATTTAAAAAAAGCCTTGCCTGTAGCGGAAGTAGCGTGACGTCACAAGTTGAAAGTCTCCTCACATTTCCACATTGTTTACACCAGCAGCGAGAGCGATTGGGACCGAGAAAGCGACGATTACCCCATTAATTTGAGCGAGAATGAAAGATTCGTGGATGAAAAACGTGAGAGTGAAGTATTAGAGTGCAGTGCAGGACGTATCTTTTTTCGCTCTGACCGTAACTTAGGTACAAGAGCATACCTGCCAACTACTCCGGTTTTCCCGTAATTAGTACGGTTTTCATCAACCTATTCCGGGTTACGGTTGCAGTGATAAAAAATACGGTTTTTCATGAATTAAAAAAAAAAATTTTTTTTAAAGTTTTATTCACAAAATCGCGTAACAACAATACCATACCATACCATACCAACTTTATTTATAAAGCCCTTTTAAGACAAGCACAGTTGAAAAACAAAGGGCTGTACACCACAAAGAAACGGAGGTAAAGGACAGACTAAAAAATAACATTTAAAACAGAAATAAAAATACACATTTAAAAAGCAAATATAAATTACCCTAAGAACAGTTTTGTTAGATAAAAACAGTTTAAAAGTTAAAAACAGTTCAAAAAGTTAAAAGCTAAAAACAGTTTAAAGTCTCATGCTGGGTTAAAAGCCAGTGAATAAAAATGGGTTTTAACAATGACAATCGACACTGCTTCCCGTAACTTCCTATCGAGCCATTCCGAATGCCATGCGCGAGGCTATTTATAGCACCGCTGCCAAGCACGAGACACCAGTTGTATGGCGTCACATTAGTGCCAAAAATCCGAGCGCATAAAAACTGTTATCGCGCGCTGATTCTCCACTTCGTGCGCGCGCGCGACACCATTTTGCGCGCGCGTGGTGCCTTTTAGCGCGCGCGCGGTGCCTTTCTGCGCGCTCTCTGTGTACTCCTGGCATCTCTCCTCGCGCTGTCATGTTTCTTTTTGGCACTTTGGGGGCGGGTATGCTTATACGGCCCCTCCTTTCTGATTGGTCAGGCGAAAAACGCTGAAAAATGCTCAGAGCCAATCAGAAGTATAGCAGGGCGGGTCATCGTCAATATGTGTCAAGACTTGGACTTTGGCTTGGTTTGTTCTCCCGTGGTGCAAATGAACAGGACTGGTCATGGCGTGAAGGTAAATACATGATTTATTTAAACTATCAAAAAAGGAATAAACGAAAAGCGCGCACAGGGGCGGAGGTACAAAACTAGACTTTAAACACAAAACTTGCACATTGGCAGAAACTATGAACAATTAAACAAAACACTAACTGTGGCTTAACAAACAAAAACTTACTTGGCATGGAACCGGCATGAAAAAAAGAGTAGCAAGGGTCATCAGGGTGTGGAGAGTGTGCAGGAGCATAAATGCGGGGATGTCGTCAGGACGAACAACAGAAAATGAATGAACTTAAATACTATGGACATGATTAGTGAATGCAGGTGCGTGACTCAAAACGTGAAACAGGTGCGTGACGTGACAGGTGAAAACTAATGGTTGCTATGGTGACAAGAGTGCACAATGAGTCCAAACGTGGAACAGGTGCGTGACGTGACAGGTGAAACTAATGGTTGCTATGGTGACAAAACAAAACAAAAGTGCACAAAAAGTCCAAAATTTAAACCGAACATTACTAAAACAAAACATGATCACACAGACATGACAATATGTATCAAGATTTACGGAGGAAGAAGTGGATAAAAAAATGTCGCGCGCTGATGAAGGTTATTTCATACCACATAAACACAATACAGGGTAATACAAAATGTGACCCAAATAAATAATAAGACAACAAACACCATAATCACATCTTTCAGCCAGAACTGGTCCACCAGCAATAACATTATTTTATATTTTCACTTCTTCTTCAACATTTGTTTTCTAATTTATGGAATTTCTTTTGATTCAGCCATAAAATTAATGAAATAATCTTTGAATTTTTGTTTTTAAAATGTTAAAAATAGCTTTTAATAATGTATTCTGAAACAGTTTAAAATAATCAGAGAACTAACACTGACCCTACACAACTATGTTGCACAATTAAGTCTTTTTTTTTTTTAAAGCGAAAGAGGTAATTTCAACAGGTACAGCATCCTATGTCATATCTACATGTAATAAGATTTGTAACAAGGCAAACCGTTTGTAAATTGGTCGAAAATCGAGCAAGTTATGGTCATTTAATTAGTACATGAACCATTGACATCAATGTAATGATTGAGGCTAGATGTCCGAGGTAAGATGGCTACAACGTTGCTACGCTGGAGAATGATTGGTCATATGAAAAATGCTCACAGCCAATCAGAAAGGAGGGGCCGTCTAAGCATACCCGCCCCCAAAGTGCCAAAAAGAAACATGACAGCGCGAGGAGAGATGCCAGGAGTACACAGAGAGCGCGCAGAAAGGCGTCGCGCGCGCGCGCAGAAAGGCACCACGCGCGCTAGAGATGCGCGGATAGGCAATTATTTCATCCGCAACCGTATCAGAAAGTCGTCAACCATCCGCCATCCACCCGATGTAACATTTGATCAGAACCGCATCCGCCCGCCATCCGCCCGTTGTTATATATCTAATATAGACGATGCAAGGCATTAGTGAGGTTATAAAGCTTTTGCCTGTTAAAGAAAGGAGACTGATCCAATGCAGCACAGACATTCGCGTGCCACGCTGTCACGACCCAGACGCACACCAGTGCGCAATCATATGGGAGCCGCGCTGAGCGCACCTCCAAGCGCGTCTCGCTGCCGGCGACGGCCGGGTATGGGCCGACGCTCCAGCGCCATCCATTTTCAGGGCTAGTTGATTCGGCAGGTGGGTTGTTACACACTCCTTAGCGGGTTCCGACGTCCATGGCCACCGTCCTAGCTGCTGTCTATATCAACCAGGGTGAGCCCCACCCCTTTCGTGAGCGCACTGCGCGCGGAGTGACCCCTGTTACGCGCCCCCGGCAACAGGGGTGGCGGGCAGGTAAGCTGCGCGGGCGGAGCGCGCGGAGTGACCCCTGTTACGAGCCCCCGGCCACGGGGGTGGCGGGCAGGTAAGCTGCTTACCTGCTGCGCGTGACGCCGGCTGCGGCGAAGGCGGACGAGGCGGGGTGTCGGTGCGGTGGGCGCGGTGGTGACCCTGGACGTGCGTCGGGCCCTTCTCGCGGATCGCCTCAGCTACGGCTCCCGGTGGGGTCCTCTCGGGGGAAGGGGCCTCGGTCCCGGACCCCGGCGAGGCGTCGGAGGCCTTCTCCGCTCCGTAAAAGTGTCCATCTCTTTTTTTTTTTTTCTTCTGTTGTGGCATATGCAGCAGGTGCCTGCTCGTTTTTCGTATGTGGGTAACAACATTTAACTATGTATATATATTTCCCAATTGGTTTAACTGCCACCCGCCTGAATCTATTTAAAATCTTTTTTTTATTTATTTCAACCAAGTACAACCCATTTATCATTTATTTATTTATAACCGCCCGACCCGACCCGACCCGCGGATAAAATCTAATTTTTTTAAATTTCATCCGCCCGATCCGCGGATAATCTGCGGACTCCGCGGTTGTGCCCGCAAACCGCGCACCTCTAACGCGCGCGCAAAATGGTGTCGCGCGCGCGCACGAAGTGGAGAATCAGCGCGCGATAACAGTTTTTATGCGCTCGGATTTTTGGCACTAATGTGACGCCATACAGTTGCCATTGTTTCCAAACGAGCGAACGATCATGGAATCAGCCGGAGAAAAATCGCAAACGAGTCTTAAACCGAAAAGAAAACCGCAGTCATTCCGTGAAGAATATTCAAAAGCCTATCCGGGAATAATTATCCGTTCCAAAAAGGGTGAAAACTACGCGAATTGCACCTTGTGCAGACAAGATTTTTCGATCGGACACGGAGGAATTAGCGATGTAAAAGACCACGTTGGGACAAAAAAACACAAGTCTAATGCCGTTGCTAGCGATACAAGTGGAACACTTTCAACGTTTTTCGTCGCCCAAACAGTGATGGTTTTAGCAACATTTTAACCTGTCTGAATGCTAATAATACTTTTGCGTCGCCCTGAACCACACACCAGGACTTTGTCCTGGACCTACCGGGGCCTGCGGCCCCTGGACCCTGGCTACTAGGTTTTTCTGATTTCAAAAGTTGGCAGGTATGCAAGAGCTCATTGGATTCCACACTCTCTCCTTTTTCTATTGTGGATCACGGATTTGTATTTTAAACCACCTCGGATACTATATTTAAAAAAATAAATATTTTATTAATATTATTTTTTAATTTTCCCCTCCCTCAGAGGGGGGGCTCGGCGGGGCGGTTGCTGGTTGTTCCATCTTCATCGTTGGGGTCCCTGCGGGTGGGGTGGGTGGTTCCCGTGGCCCTGTGCCTGGGTGGTCCTGCGGCGGCCGATTTGGGTGGGGTGGCCGGGGGATGGCCTCGCCGCGCTCTCCGGGGGTGGGGGGTGGGCTCGTGGGGGCCCGGTTGCCGGTGGGGCGGGGGCGGTCTTCCCGTCCGGTTGCGGGGAGTCTCTGAGTCCCTCGGGCGGGGCGTCTCGCCTTTCTGCCCGTGTGGGGTGTGGTCTCTCGCTGGCTTGGGGTCTGGCTGTCCCCTGCTTTTCTCGTGCCCTGTCCTCTGCCGGGTGCGTCTGTCTGCGGCCTGCTGCTGGCCCTTGTGGGCGGTACGGTGGGCCGGGCTCTGGGGTTCCTGTCGCTGGCCGGCTTGGCTGCGTGGGGGCGGTGGTCCCTGGTTCCCTGGGCACCACGCCTCCTGTTTGTGGGTTGGGCTTTCGGGGGTGATGGGGCCGTGCTCTGGCTCCCACGCACTCTGGGAGTCGAATGTATTGTACATGCAAATTCACATATGCTCACATACGTACATAGGTACCTACGCTCCCACATACATACACAATAGCATCGTGCTTAACTGCAGATAGAAACAAAAGAAATAAGCCCCTGACTGGAAGGATAGACAGAATATCAACAATACTATTAAACCATGGACCTGTAACCACACGGTTAATGCTATACCGCCTGACGAAGCCTAGCAATGCTGTTGCTAACGACGCCATTGAAGCTAATTTAGCTACGGGACCTCGATAGAGCTATGCTAATAACATTAGCTCTCCACCTACGCCAGCTCTCATCTGCTCATCAACACCGTTCCAGCGATCGACGGCGCGTCAAAGGACTTCACCCGATCATCGATGCGGTCGGCGGCTAGCGTCGGATAGCGCGTCTGCTATCCAATTCAAAGTCCTCCTGGTTTTGTTGCTGTAGCCAGACGCTAATACACCGATCGCACCTACAGGTTTCTTCTTTGCAGTCTCCATTGTTCATTAAACAAATTGCAAAAGATTCACCAACACAGATGTCCAGAATACTGTGGAATTTAGCGATGAAAAAAGACGATTTAAGCTGGCGACCGACCTATTCCAAAATGTCTGATTCAACTACTGACGTCACGCGCATACGTCATCGTACCTAGACGTTTTCAACCGGAAGTTTCCCGGGAAATTTAAAATTGCACTTTATAAGTTAACCCGGCCGTATTGGCATGTGTTGCAATGTTAAGATTTCACCATTGATATACTGTATAAACTGTCAGACTGCGTGGTCGGTAGTAGTGGCTTTCAGTAGGCCTTTAATTGAATTAAAGATGTAGGATTTTGTGTATCAGTCTGAACACAGGCCTCTTGTTTGTCTTTGCAGGGAAGTTCCACCTTGCCTCCAAGACGGGGCGCATCGAGAAGAGCGTCGAAGCTCACAAAGGAGCCGTTTTAGCAGGCCGCTGGAACCATGATGGGACTGCCCTTGTCACAGGTGCGTAGGGAATTCCACAAAAGTAGCTCGGTTAAAAATAGTCCAACTGAAAAATGATTCTGCGCCCACTTAGCTGGAGAAGATGGGCAGATCAAGAACTGGTCCAAAAGTGGAATGCTGCGTTCAACACTAGCCACCCAAGGTAAGATCAGATCATTTTTAAAGTGTAATAAGAAGTTCGGATGAGGTAGGATAGACTTTTATTTATCCCACAATGGGGAAATTACGCTGTTGCCGTGCAAGTTTTTACATACAGTAACACAAGTAAAGTGTAGAGATGTCCGATAATATCGGACTGCCGATATTATCGGCCAATAAATGCTTTAAAATGTAATATCGGAAATTATCGGTATCGGTTTCAAAAAGTAAAATTTATCCATCCATCCATCCATCTTCTTCCGCTTATCCGAGGTCGGGTCGCAGGGGCAGCAGCCTAAGCAGGGAAGCCCAGACTTCCCTCTCCCCAGCCACTTCGTCCAGCTCTTCCTGTGGGACCCCGAGGCGTTCCCAGGCCAGCCGGGAGACATAGTCTTCCCAACGTGTCCTGGGTCTTCCCCGCGGCCTCCTACCGGTCGGACGTGCCCTAAACACCTCCCGAGGTAGGCGTTCGGGTGGCATCCTGACCAGATGCCCGAACCACCTCATCTGGCTCCTCTCGATGTGGAGGAGCAGCGGCTTTACTTTGAGCTCCTCTCGGATGACAGAGCTTCTCACCCTATCTCTAAGGGAGAGCCCCGCCACCCGGCGGAGGAAACTCATTTGGGCCGCTTGTACCCGTGATCTTGTCCTTTCGGTCATAACCCAAAGCTCATGACCATAGGTGAGGATTGGAACGTAGATCGACCGGTAAATTGAGAGCTTTGCCTTCCGGCTCAGCTCCTTCTTCACCACAACGGATCGATACAGCGTCCGCATTACTGAAGACGCCGCACCGATCCGCCTGTCGATCTCACGATCCACTCTTCCCTCACTCGTGAACAAGACTCCGAGGTACTTGAACTCCTCCACTTGGGGCAAGATCTCCTCCCCAACCCGGAGATGGCACTCCACCCTTTTCCGGGCGAGAACCATGGACTCGGACTTGGAGGTGCTGATTCTCATCCCAGTCGCTTCACACTCGGCTGCGAACCGATCCAGTGAGAGCTGAAGATCCTGGCCAGATGAAGCCATCAGGACCACATCATCTGCAAAAAGCAGAGACCTAATCCTGCAGCCACCAAACCAGATCCCCTCAACGCCTTGACTGCGCCTAGAAATTCTGTCCATAAAAGTTATGAACAGAATGGGTGACAAAGGGCAGCCTTGGCGGAGTCCAACCCTCACTGGAAACGTGTCCGACTTACTGCCGGCAATGCGGACCAAGTTCTGACACTGATCATACAGGGAGCGGACCGCCACAATCAGACAGTCCGATACCCCATACTCTCTGAGCACTCCCCACAGGACTCCCCGAGGGACACGGTCGAATTCCTTCTCCAAGTCCACAAAGCACATGTAGACTGGTTGGGCAAACTCCCATGCACCCTCAAGGACCCTGCCGAGAGTATAGAGCTGGTCCACAGTTCCACGACCAGGACGAAAACCACACTGTTCCTCCTGAATCCGAGGTTTGACTATCCGGCGTAGCCTCCTCTCCAGTACACCTGAATAGACCTTACCAGGAAGGCTGAGGAGTGTGATCCCACGATAGTTAGAACACACCCTCCGGTTCCCCTTCTTAAAGAGAGGAACCACCACCCCGGTCTGCCAATCCAGTGGTACCGCCCCCGATGTCCACGCGATGCTGCAGAGTCTTGTCAACCAAGACAGCCCCACAGTATCCAGAGCCTTAAGGAACTCCGGGCGGATCTCATCTACCCCTGGGGCCTTGCCACCGAGGAGCTTTTATCTCCTAATATCTCCCAGGGCAACCATTCTCCCGATTTCCACCCAGACAACAATATTGGGGACGTACCTTAAAGGCACTGCATTCGCGTGCCGGCCTAATCACATAATATCTACGACTTTTCACACACACAAATGAATGCAAGGCATACTTGGTCTACAGCCATACAGGTCACACTGTGGGTGGCCGTATAAACAAGTTTAACACTGTTACAAATATGCGCCACACTGTGAACCCACACCAAACAAGAATGACAAACACATTTGGGGAGAACATCCGCACCGTAACACAACATAAACACAACAGAACAAATACCCAGAATCCCTAGCAGCACTAACTCTTCCGGGACGCTACAATATACACTAGGGCTGCAACTAACGATTAATTTGATGATTGATTAATCTGTCGATTATTACTTCGATTAATCGATTAATAATCGGATAAAAGAGACAAACTACATTTCTATCCTTTCCAGTATTTTATTGGGAAAAAAACAGCATACTGGCACCATGCTTATTTTGATTATTGTTTCTCAGCTGTTTGTACATGTTGCAGTTTATAGATAAAGGTTTATTAAAAAAAATAATAAAATAAATACAATTAAAAAAAAAATAAAAAAATTGCCTGTGCATAGCATAGATCCAACGAATCGATGACTAAATTAATCGGCAACTATTTTTATAATCTATTTTAATCGATTTAATCGATTGGTTGTTGCAGCCCTAATATACACCCCCCCACCTCAACCGCCTCATGCTCTCTCAGGGAGAGCACGTCCCAAATTCCAAGATACTGTTTTGAGGCATGTTAAAAAGAATAATGCACTTTGTGACTTCAATAATAAATATGGCAGTGCCATGTTGGCACTTTTTTTTCCATAACTTGAGTTGATTTATTTTGGAAAACCTTGTTACATTGTTTAATGCATCCAGCGGGGCATCACAACAAAATTAGACATAATAATGTGTTCATTCCACCACTGTATATATCGGTATCAGTTGATATCGGAATCGGTAATTAAGAGTTGGACAATATCGGATACCGGCAAAAAAGCCATTATCGGACATCTCTAGTAAGCACTAAAGCTAACGTCCCTCCGCAGTGTTTTACACCCTACTAAATCACTAATCCTCTCCTCCATGGGGACAAATAAATTGCTTCTTACAAGTAACATCCCTGCAGGACGAGGAATAGCTAAACATGCTTCACTACACACTAGGACAGGGGTCGGCAACGCGCGGCTCCGGAGCCGCATGCGGCTCTTTGATCACTCTGATGCGGCTCAGCTGCATACTTGCCGACCCTCCCGGGAGACTTCCGGATTTCTTTCCCGAGAGACTTCCGGATTTCGGTGCCTCTCACAGAAAACTCCCGGGATTAAAATCCTCCGATTTTCACCCTTACAATAACAATAAGGGCGTGCCATGATGGTACAGCATTTAGCGCCCTCTACAATCTGTATAAGCAGCGTGCCAGCACAGCCTTTTGTTATATCCATCTTCAGCTTGCACACGTAAGTGACAGCAAGGCATACTTGGTCAACAACCACACAGGTTACACCAGCGTTTCTCAAAGTGTGGGGCGCGCCCCACTGGTGGGGAATAGAGACATGACAGGTGGGGCGCGAGGAACGGGAGGAAATTTCACTTTCAATTTTCTTTTTTAATTATTATATTCTTAGATTATTTTTTTTACTATGCTTTCATTTTCTATACACACTGTAAATCACTTTGTGATTCTGTCTGTGAAATCCGCTATATAAATAAATGGAAATTACCGGTACTTATTTTTACTGTAGGCTTTATATTTCTCGGTACGAGCGAAAGTTTGACAGACATAGCAACAGTAACTAATGGGGGCGGGGCTAAGCGGAACAAACTTTCGCGCGGATGGGTAGCAGGCTAATGTGTGGATCACAATTACACAAATATATACATTTGTGGCTCGCACCTCAAAGGTCGTCGAGCCAGAGCCAGCGCCTGCAGAGAAACAAAAATGTGACGGGCACACACTGTGTCATTCACCGGGAAGCACTCGCGTCAAGGCAGCTCAGCCCTGAACTCAATGAGGTTTTAACAGATGTTGTGAGCGCGGTAAATTTGATCAAAATACGACCACTGAAAGCGCGACTGTTCTCTGCACTGTGTGAGGAAATGGGAGCTGATCATACAGCCGTGCTGTTTCACAGTGAAGCAAGGTGGCTCTCCTGGGGGAAAGTGCTGTCACTTGCCCTGTCTTGCCAAATGCATAGCTCCTCCTTTTTTTTTTGCAAAGAGGCACTTTTATTGTATTTATTATTGAACTTGATGCAAGTTATTTGATTTATTATTGAACTTGATGCAAGTTATAACACTTTTTTTGATTTATTATTGAACTTGATGCAAGTTATAACACTTTTGTTTTATTTATTATTGAACTTGATGCAAGTTATAACACTTTTTTTGATTTATTATTGAACTTGATGCAAGTTATAACACTTTTGTTTTATTTATTATTGAACTTGATGCAAGTTATAACACTTTTTTTGATTTATTATTGAACTTGATGCAAGTTATTTGATTTATTATTGAACTTGATGCAAGTTATAACACTTTTATTTGATTTATTATTGAACTTGATGCAAGTTATAACACTTTTTTTTATATTATTGAACTTGATGCAAGTTATAACACTTTTGTTTTATTTATTATTGAACTTGATGCAAGTTATAACACTTTTTTTGATTTATTATTGAACTTGATGCAAGTTATTTGATTTATTATTGAACTTGATGCAAGTTATAACACTTTTTTGATTTATTATTGAACGTGATGCAAGTTATAACACTTTTTGATTTATTATTGAACTTGATGCAAGTTATAACACTTTTTTTGATTTATTATTGAACTTGATGCAAGTTATAACACTTTTTTTGATTTATTATTGAACTTGATGCAAGTTATAACACTTTTGTTTTATTTATTATTGAACTTGATGCAAGTTATAACACTTTTTTTGATTTATTATTGAACTTGATGCAAGTTATAACACTTTTGTTTTATTTATTATTGAACTTGATGCAAGTTATAACACTTTTTTTGATTTATTATTGAACTTGATGCAAGTTATTTGATTTATTATTGAACTTGATGCAAGTTATAACACTTTTATTTGATTTATTATTGAACTTGATGCAAGTTATAACACTTTTTTTTATATTATTGAACTTGATGCAAGTTATAACACTTTTGTTTTATTTATTATTGAACTTGATGCAAGTTATAACACTTTTTTTGATTTATTATTGAACTTGATGCAAGTTATTTGATTTATTATTGAACTTGATGCAAGTTATAACACTTTTTTGATTTATTATTGAACGTGATGCAAGTTATAACACTTTTTGATTTATTATTGAACTTGATGCAAGTTATAACACTTTTTTTGATTTATTATTGAACTTGATGCAAGTTATAACACTTTTTTTGATTTATTATTGAACTTGATGCAAGTTATAACACTTTTGTTTTATTTATTATTGAACTTGATGCAAGTTATAACACTTTTTTTGATTTATTATTGAACTTGATGCAAGTTATAACACTTTTGTTTTATTTATTATTGAACTTGATGCAAGTTATAACACTTTTTTTGATTTATTATTGAACTTGATGCAAGTTATTTGATTTATTATTGAACTTGATGCAAGTTATAACACTTTTTTGATTTATTATTGAACGTGATGCAAGTTATAACACTTTTTGATTCATTATTGAACTTGATGCAAGTTATAACACTTTTTTGATTTATTATTGAACTTGATGCACGTTATAACACTTTTTTTGATTTATTATTGAACTTGATGCAAGTTATTTGATTTATTATTGAACTTGATGCAAGTTATAACACTTTTTTTGATTTATTATTGAACGTGATGCAAGTTATAACACTTTTTGATTTATTATTGAACTTGATGCAAGTTATAACACTTTTTTTTGATTTATTATTGAACTTGATGCAAGTTATAACACTTTTATTTGATTTATTATTGAACTTGATGCAAGTTATAACACTTTTTTGATTTATTATTGAACTTGATGCAAGTTATTTGATTTATTATTGAACTTGATGTAAGTTATTTGATTTATTATTGAACTTGATGCAAGTTATAACACTTTTTTTGATTTATTATTGAACGTCATGCAAGTTATAACGCTTTTTGATTTATTATTGAACTTGATGCAAGTTATAACACTTTTTTTGATTTATTATTGAACTTGATGCAAGTTATAACACTTTTATTTGATTTATTATTGAACTTGATGCAAGTTATAACACTTTTGTTTTATTTATTATTGAACTTGATGCAAGTTATAACACTTTTTTTGATTTATTATTGAACTTGATGCAAGTTATTTGATTTATTATTGAACTTGATGCAAGTTATAACACTTTTTTTGATTTATTATTGAACGTCATGCAAGTTATAACACTTTTTGATTTATTATTGAACTTGATACAAGTTATAACACTTTTTTTGATTTATTATTGAACTTGATGCAAGTTATAACACTTTTATTTGATTTATTATTGAACTTGATGCAAGTTATAACACTTTTTTTGATTTATTATTGAACTTGATGCAAGTTATAACACTTTTATTTGATTTATTATTGAACTTGATGCAAGTTATAACACTTTTTTTGATTTATTATTGAACGTGATGCAAGTTATAACACTTTTTTTGATTTATTATTGAACTTGATACAAGTTATAACACTTTTTTTGATTTATTATTGAACATGATGCAAGTTATAACAGTTTTTTTGATTTATTATTGAACGTGATGCAAGTTATAACACTTTTTTTGATTTATTATTGAACTTGATGCAAGTTATAACACTTTTGTTTTATTTATTATTGAACTTGATGGAAGTTATTTTATTTTTTATTGAACCTGATGCAAGTTATACCACAGCTGCACAGTTATTGTATTTATTATTGAACTTGATGCAAGTTATTTGATTTATTATTGAACTTGATGCAAGTTATAACACTTTTTTTGATTTATTATTGAACTTGATGCAAGTTATAACACTTTTGTTTTATTTATTATTGAACTTGATGCAAGTTATAACACTTTTGTTTTATTTATTATTGAACTTGATGCAAGTTATAACACTTTTTTTGATTTATTATTGAACTTGATGCAAGTTATTTGATTTATTATTGAACTTGATGCAAGTTATAACACTTTTATTTGATTTATTATTGAACTTGATGCAAGTTATAACACTTTTTTTGATTTATTATTGAACTTGATGCAAGTTATTTGATTTATTATTGAACTTGATGCAAGTTATAACACTTTTATTTGATTTATTATTGAACTTGATGCAAGTTATAACACTTTTTTTTATATTATTGAACTTGATGCAAGTTATAACACTTTTGTTTTATTTATTATTGAACTTGATGCAAGTTATAACACTTTTTTTGATTTATCATTGAACTTGATGCAAGTTATTTGATTTATTATTGAACTTGATGCAAGTTATTTGATTTATTATTGAACTTGATGCAAGTTATAACACTTTTATTTGATTTATTATTGAACTTGATGCAAGTTATAACACTTTTTTTTATATTATTGAACTTGATGCAAGTTATAACACTTTTGTTTTATTTATTATTGAACTTGATGCAAGTTATAACACTTTTTTTTATTTATTATTGAACTTGATGCAAGTTATTTGATTTATTATTGAACTTGATGCAAGTTATAACACTTTTTTTGATTTATTATTTAACTTGATGCAAGTTATAACACTTTTTTTGATTTATTATTGAACTTGATGCAAGTTATAACACTTTTGTTTTATTTATTATTGAACTTGATGCAAGTTATAACACTTTTTTTGATTTATTATTGAACTTGATGCAAGTTATAACACTTTTGTTTTATTTATTATTGAACTTGATGCAAGTTATAACACTTGTTTTATTTATTATTGAACTTGATGCAAGTTATAACACTTTTTTTGATTTATTATTGAACTTGATGCAAGTTATTTGATTTATTATTGAACTTGATGCAAGTTATAACACTTTTATTTGATTTATTATTGAACTTGATGCAAGTTATAACACTTTTTTTATATTATTGAACTTGATGCAAGTTATAACACTTTTGTTTTATTTATTATTGAACTTGATGCAAGTTATAACACTTTTTTTGATTTATTATTGAACTTGATGCAAGTTATTTGATTTGTTATTGAACTTGATGCAAGTTATAACACTTTTTTTGATTTATTATTGAACGTGATGCAAGTTATAACACTTTTTGATTTATTATTGAACTTGATGCAAGTTATAACACTTTTTTGATTTATTATTGAACTTGATGCAAGTTATAACACTTTTTTTGATTTATTATTGAACTTGATGCAAGTTATAACACTTTTGTTTTATTTATTATTGAACTTGATGCAAATTATAACACTTTTTTTGATTTATTATTGAACTTGATGCAAGTTATAACACTTTTGTTTTATTTATTATTGAACTTGATGCAAGTTATAACACTTTTTTTGATTTATTATTGAACTTGATGCAAGTTATTTGATTTATTATTGAACTTGATGCAAGTTATAACACTTTTATTTGATTTATTATTGAACTTGATGCAAATTATAACACTTTTTTTTATATTATTGAACTTGATGCAAGTTATAACACTTTTGTTTTATTTATTATTGAACTTGATGCAAGTTATAACACTTTTTTTGATTTATTATTGAACTTGATGCAAGTTATTTGATTTATTATTGAACTTAATGCAAGTTATAACACTTTTTTTGATTTATTATTGAACTTGATGCAAGTTATAACACTTTTTTTGATTTATTATTGAACTTGATGCAAGTTATTTGATTTATTATTGAACTTAATGCAAGTTATAACACTTTTTTTGATTTATTATTGAACGTGATGCAAGTTATAACACTTTTTGATTTATATTATTGAACTTGATGCAAGTTATAACACTTTTGTTTTATTTATTATTGAACTTGATGCAAGTTATAACACTTTTTTTGATTTATTATTGAACTTGATGCAAGTTATTTGATTTATTATTGAACTTGATGCAAGTTATAACACTTTTATTTGATTTATTATTGAACTTGATGCAAGTTATAACACTTTTTTTGATTTATTATTGAACTTGATGCAAGTTATAACACTTTTATTTGATTTATTATTGAACTTGATGCAAGTTATAACACTTTTTTTGATTTATTATTGAACGTGATGCAAGTTATAACACTTTTTTTTATTTATTATTGAACGTGATGCAAGTTATAACAGTTTTTTTGATTTATTATTGAACGTGATGCAAGTTATAACACTTTTTTTGATTTATTATTGAACTTGATGCAAGTTGTAACACTTTTGTTTTATTTATTATTGAACTTGATGGAAGTTATTTTATTTATTATTGAACTTGATGCAAGTTATACCACAGCTGCACAGTTATTGTATTTATTATTGAACTTAATGTTATTTTATGTTATTGAGTTTGAATGTATACAACTTGATGTTCAATAAATTTGAAAATGTTAAAGCTTGGCATTAGCGCTCTGTTGGGGCGATGGGGGCAGGTGGGGCTTGAAAACTCCCCCTTGTCCAAAGTGGGGGATGACAAAAAAAGTTTGAGAACCACTGGGTTACACTGAAGGTGGCCATATAAAACAACTTCAAGACTTTTACTAATAATGCGCCACACTTTGAACCAAAACCAAACAAGAATGACAAACACATTTTGGGAGAACATCTGCACCTTAACACAACATAAACACAACAGAACAAATACCCAGAATCCCATGCAGCCCTGACTCTCATTATACACCCCCCCTACCACCAAACCCCGCCCCCACCCCAACCCTGCTCCCCCACACATCAACCCCCCCACCCACATCGTGTGGCCGGGCCGGCTTGCTGGTTGTAGTGGGCGCTAAATATTGTACTGTTACAGCACGTTCGAGAGAAAAGTAACCCTGAAATTCGTAGTCTGCCGGAAAAATCGAGAGGGTTGACAAGCATGACGCTGTCAACCGACATTCATAAAAAACTCGCGGGCCGCACTAACATTCACTTTTCATATTAAGGTGTGGGCCGCGTGTCTGTGACCCTTGGTTTATACATAGCACAAAGCAAAAAAAACAACAAATTTGTATGCATTGTTATTTCATTTTAAATTTCAAAAGATTTTTGTGGCTCCCATTGTTTTCTTTAATTTGTGAAACTGGTCAAAATGGCTCTTTGACTGGTAAAGGTTGCCGACCCCTGCACTAGGAGGATACAATAGCTCAGAGAGAACCTGGCAAAGGGAAATGGCCCATTTAGATCCGCTATATTGGAATGTTTTTAAGAGTTTTTGAAGAAAGTTATGCTGGGTAGTGGGATGCTGAACAATGTGTAAAACACCTGGATGGAGTAGCACTGCTGCATAGCCCATCCACATGGCTCTCAGATCTGCTGTGGTACATCCTGGTGTTTGCCCTGACCCATTTCCTCTTACCCAGCACGTGATGAGAAGATGTTTGAAACACGCAAGAAGAAGGAACTTGTCATCGCTCTTCTTTGCCTTTTTGACAGATTTTTAGATCATGTGACCGGTTGGCATTTGTGAGAAACCACACATGCACCTGGAGCGAGGTTAAATGTCAGCCCACACTGCACATGTTCCTATATCCTCAACCCTATCTCGTAAACATGCTCGCACACACACACTCGCATCTCTTTGCAGCTGGTACGCCTTCTAGAAACTGAATGATGAGAAGAGGAACTCTTGAGGCAATGTCATACTTTCTGAGAGGAAGGGTTGTTGATAAATGATCCTTCATGAAATCCGTGTATAAGAAATGTATACATACACTACTAATCAATCCACAGAGTTACATTTGTGGTGTTGGAAATACTCCAAATCCTTACAATTCTGTGTTTCTTCCAGCGTCTCCCGTATATTCTGTGGCCTGGGGCCCAGACTCTGAGAGGATCCTCTACACATCAGGTCGACACCTGGTCATTAAACCTCTGCAACCCAGCGTTAAAGTCATACAGGTACACTAACTCCATTTATGACACATGTTGAGGAACTTAGAATAGAATAGAAAGTACAATAGACAATAAACATTTAGGTATTTTTTACATGTGAATAACATAAATACAGTCTATTATACAGCATTATTCACATGTGAATAATATAAATACAGTCTATTATACAGCATTATTCACATGTGAATAATATAAATACAGTCTATTATACAGCATTATTCACATGTGAATAACATAAATACAGTCTATTATACAGCATTATTCACATGTGAATAATATAAATACAGTCTATTATACAGCATTATTCACATGTGAATAATATAAATACAGTCTATTATACAGCATTATTCACATGTGAATAACATAAATACAGTCTATTATACAGCATTATTCACATGTGAATAATATAAATAGTCTATTATACAGCATTATTCACATGTGAATAGTATAAATACAGTCTATTATACAGCATTATTCACATGTGAATAATATAAATACAGTCTATTATACAGCATTATTCACATGGGAAAAACATAAATATAGTCTATTATACAGCATTATTCACATGTGAAAAATATAAATACAGTATTATACAGCATTATTCACATGTGAAAAACATAAATACAGTCTATTATACAGCATTATTCACATGTGAATAATATAAATACAGTCTATTATACAGCATTATTCACATGTGAATAATATAAATACAGTCTATTATACAGCATTATTCACATGTGAATAACATAAATACAGTCTATTATACAGCATTATTCACATGTGAATAATATAAATACAGTCTATTATACAGAATTATTCACATGTGACTAATATAGTCTATTATACAGCATTATTCACATGTGGATAATATAAATACAGTCTATTATACAGCATTATTCACATGTGACTAATATAAATACAGTCTATTATACAGAATTATTCACATGTAAATAATATAAATACAGTCTATTATACAGCATTATTCACATGTGAATAATATTAATACAGTCTATTATACATCATTATTCACATGTGAATAATATAAATACAGTCTATTATACAGCATTATTCACATGTGAATAATATAAATACAGTCTATTATACAGCATTATTCACATGTGACTAATATAAATACAGTCTATTATACAGCATTATTCACATGTGAATAATATAAATACAGTATTATACAGCATTATTCACATGTGAATAATATAAATACAGTATTATACAGCATTATTCACATGTGAAAAACATAAATACAGTCTATTATACAGCATTATTCACATGTGAATAATATAAATACAGTCTATTATACAGCATTATTCACATGTGAATAATATAAATACAGTCTATTATACAGCATTATTCACATGTGAATAACATAAATACAGTCTATTATACAGCATTATTCACATGTGAAAAACATAAATACAGTCTATTATACAGCATTTTTCACATGTGAATAACATAAATACAGTCTATTATACAGCATTATTCACATGTGAATAACATAAATACAGTCTATTATACAGCATTATTCACATGTGAATAATATAAATACAGTCTATTATACAGCATTATTCACATGTGAATAATTTAATTACAGTCTATTATACAGCATTATTCACATGTGAATAATATAAATACAGTCTAATATACAGCATTATTCACATGTGAATAATATAAATACAGTCTATTATACAGCATTATTCACATGTGAATAATATAAATACAGTCTATTATACAGCATTATTCACATGTGAATAACATAAATACAGTCTATTATACAGCATTATTCACATGTGAATAATATAAATACCGTCTATTATACAGCTTTATTCACATGTGAATAACATAAATACAGTCTATTATACAGCATTATTCACATGTGAATAACATAAATACAGTCTATTATACAGCATTATTCACATGTGAATAATATAAATACCGTCTATTATACAGCTTTATTCACATGTGAATAACATAAATACAGTCTATTATACAGCATTATTCACATGTGAATAATATAAATACAGTATTATACAGCATTATTCACATGTGAAAAACATAAATACAGTCTATTATACAGCATTATTCACATGTGAATAATATAAATACAGTCTATTATACAGCATTATTCACATGGGAAAAACAAATACAGTCTATTATACAGCATTAGTCACATGTGAAAAATATAAATACAGTATTATACAGAATTATTCACATGTGAAAAACATCAATACAGTCTATTATACAGCATTATTCACATGTGAATAATATAAATATAGTCTATTATACAGCATTATTCACATGTGAATAATATAAATACAGTCTATTAAACAGCATTATTCACATGTGAATAATATAAATACAGTCTATTATACAGCATTATTCACATGTGAATAATATAAATACAGTATTTTACAGCATTATTCACATGTGAAAAATATAAATACAGTATTATACAGCATTATTCACATGTGAATAACATAAATACAGTCTATTATACAGCATTATTCACATGTGAATAATATAAATACCGTCTATTATACAGCTTTATTCACATGTGAATAACATAAATACAGTCTATTATACAGCATTATTCACATGTGAATAATATAAATACAGTATTATACAGCATTATTCACATGTGAAAAACATAAATACAGTCTATTATACAGCATTATTCACATGTGAATAATATAAATACAGTCTATTATACAGCATTATTCACATGGGAAAAACAAATACAGTCTATTATACAGCATTAGTCACATGTGAAAAATATAAATACAGTATTATACAGAATTATTCACATGTGAAAAACATCAATACAGTCTATTATACAGCATTATTCACATGTGAATAATATAAATATAGTCTATTATACAGCATTATTCACATGTGAATAATATAAATACAGTCTATTAAACAGCATTATTCACATGTGAATAATATAAATACAGTCTATTATACAGCATTATTCACATGTGAATAATATAAATACAGTATTTTACAGCATTATTCACATGTGAAAAATATAAATACAGTATTATACAGCATTATTCACATGTGAAAAACATAAATACAGTCTATTATACAGCATTTTTCACATGTGAATAACATAAATACAGTCTATTATACAGCATTATTCACATGTGAATAACATAAATACAGTCTATTATACAGCATTATTCACATGTGAATAATATAAATACAGTCTATTATACAGCATTATTCACATGTGAATAATTTAATTACAGTCTATTATACAGCATTATTCACATGTGAATAATATAAATACAGTCTAATATACAGCATTATTCACATGTGAATAATATAAATACAGTCTATTATACAGCATTATTCACATGTGAATAATATAAATACAGTCTATTATACAGCATTATTCACATGTGAATAACATAAATACAGTCTATTATACAGCATTATTCACATGTGAATAATATAAATACCGTCTATTATACAGCTTTATTCACATGTGAATAACATAAATACAGTCTATTATACAGCATTATTCACATGTGAATAATATAAATACAGTATTATACAGCATTATTCACATGTGAAAAACATAAATACAGTCTATTATACAGCATTATTCACATGTGAATAATATAAATACAGTCTATTATACAGCATTATTCACATGGGAAAAACAAATACAGTCTATTATACAGCATTAGTCACATGTGAAAAATATAAATACAGTATTATACAGAATTATTCACATGTGAAAAACATCAATACAGTCTATTATACAGCATTATTCACATGTGAATAATATAAATACAGTATTTTACAGCATTATTCACATGTGAATAATATAAATACATTATACATATAAACACCTTTAACTTGTTAACAATATTAACTATATGTGTTAAACATGCTTGTATTATCGTTAAACACCTTTAACTTGTTAACAATATTAACTATATGTATTAAACATACTTGTATTATCATTAAACACCTTTAATTTGTTAACAATATTAACTATATGTGTTAAACATGCTTTTATTATCATTAAACACCTTTAACTTGTTAACAATATTAACTATATGTGTTAAACATGCTTGTATTATCTTTAAAAACCTTTAACTTGTTAACAATATTAACTATATGTATTAAACATACTTGTATTATCATTAAACACCTTTAATTTGTTAACAATATTAACTATATGTGTTAAACATGCTTTTAATATCATTAAACACCTTTAACTTGTTAACAATATTAACTATATGTGTTAAACATGCTTGTATTATCTTTAAACACCTTTAACTTGTTAACAATATTAACTATATGTATTAAACATACTTGTATTATCATTAAACACCTTTAATTTGTTAACAATATTAACTATATGTGTTAAACATGCTTTTATTATCATTAAACACCTTTAACTTGTTAACAATATTAACTATATGTGTTAAACATGCTTGTATTATCTTTAAACACCTTTAACTTGTTAACAATATTAACTATATGTATTAAACATACTTGTATTATCATTAAACACCTTTAATTTGTTAACAATATTAACTATATGTGTTAAACATGCTTTTAATATCATTAAACACCTTTAACTTGTTAACAATATTAACTATATGTGTTAAACATGCTTGTATTATCTTTAAACACCTTTAACTTGTTAACAATATTAACTATATGTATTAAACATACTTGTATTATCATTAAACACCTTTAATTTGTTAACAATATTAACTATATGTGTTAAACATGCTTTTATTATCATTAAACACCTTTAACTTGTTAACAATATTAACTATATGTGTTAAACATACTTGTATTATCATTAAACACCTTTAATCTTTTAACAATATTAGCTATATGTGTTAAACATGCTCGCATTATCATTAAACACCTTTAACTTGTTAACAAAAACATATATTTCATAAATAAGTAAATATAAATTATATATATGAATGAGGTAGATCCCCACGACTTGATCAATTGAAAAGTAGCTCGCCTGCAGAAAAAGTGTGAGCACCTCTGGCGTACTAGGTCGCGTTGCGCCGGCGGACGAAGGGGGGCAGGGGTCTTAAACGACAATTGTGTGTGTGTGGACCAGGATAAGGTTAGGTGGGATATCGCTTGTATAACCCTAAAAGGGGGCTGAGACTGCATTTCACTCCATTAGATATTTTTGTAGATTTCAAGGTATGCTAATAAATTAGAACTATAAGCAACTTTTTATTAGAAATGGCAACAGCTAAGGAATTTAGCATCCAATGTATATCGGAGCCAATGTCAGAGGAAAGTGAAGAGGAAGTAACTTAAGAAGTGAGGCTTGAAATAAACACATCTCAAAGGTTTGTTTAGTAGCGTCCTTTTGAAATGCCTTTCAGTGCAATAAAGCTATAGTTATACAGGCTATGTATTGTTAAATAATTATGTACATCCACGCAATCTAGCATTATACATAGCCTCTTTGTATTTGTAAAGAAACATGCAGTCCGGTTAATTTGCAGTGTGACATCGCTAACATATCATTTGAAATTGTCAAGCCATAGTACTGTTGTTTGATTTACCGCTTCATTGTCTCCACCATTGCCACAAATAGTAGGGACTTACCCCGCCAGTCAATTTAGTTATGGGTAAAATCCTGCGTACTGTCGGAGGTTGGTAAAACCGCTGTCTTCAAAGTGCTTTGCACACACAAACAGACACTTCCTTACGGTTGCCACAAAGCACAAAAATTAACCGGGACTTCTTACTTTTTCAGATGAGGTTGGGTAATCAGAAGAATCAGAATCAGAATCAGCTTTATTGTCATTACACAAGGTAACGAGATTGAGGCCATTCCATACAGTGCGATGTGTGCATGCTAGAAAAAGAAAAACAATGTGCAAATATATAGAAATATAAAAAATGTAGAAGTGAATGTGAATGAATATATACATGAAAAAACAAAACAAAAACAGGGTGGTTGGTGGAATGGGTTATTGCACCGAAGAGAAGGCCGTTATGAGGGACAATGGGGCAGTCCGTTCAGAATGGTTATGGCCCTGGGGAAGAAGCTGTTCTTCAGCCTGTTTGTTTTGGTTTTAATGCACCTGTAGCGCTTCCCAGAGGGCAGCAGGTGATGCAGGTAATGCAGCTAATAAAAGGACAATTTAGGTTTTTGGGTCACATTATTACCATGATTACCATGAATTGATTAACGTGGACTAGGGATGTCCCGATCCGATATTTGGATCGGATCGGCTGCCGATATTTGCCAAAAATTGCGTATCGGCAAGGCATGGGAAAATGCCGATCCAGATCCAGTTTAAAAAAAAACTCCGGTCCGTGTTTTCCAACGCACTGATTTAAATAATACATTCCACTTTTCTGCTGCTCCGTAATTTCCGTTCCGCATTTTCCAGCACACCTTCAACACATCCACAGGTCTGTGAATTCTCACGCAGTTGCTTTTAGCTGCTGGCATTACACGACAGGCTCTTCTCACTCTTTCCCGTGTCTCCCTCTCACAGACAGCAAGTGCACCTTCTTACACACGTCACATACTGTCACGTCATACATCACATACTGTCACGTCATACGTCACATACTGTCACGTCATACGTCACATACTGTCACGTCATACGTCACATACGTATACGTCCTCCCGGAGCAGAGAGGTAGCAGCATGGCTAACGTTAGCTGTGATGCTAGCGCAGCCGTGCGAGCAGCGCTCCCTCCAAGGTGCTCGCCTGTGCAATTGCGCACTGTTTAAGCGTCCTCTGCGCATAGCAAATCTATGCCACGCACAAAATCAAATAAAAAAATAAGCGCATAACAATTTTCGACACACGGACACGACAGAGAAAACAGTTTTCGTCATCATTGTTCAAATATTGTGACGTCTGTCGAGACGCTTATCTCCATTCGGTGCCACACGTCCACACCATCAAAATGCTGAGGCAAAAATTTCCACATCAACACCGTATGAAAAAATTTGTGATTTTTTTAGTTATGATTTCCTTCTCTGCATGAAAGTTTAAAAGTAGCATATATTAATGCAGTATGAAGAAGAATGTTTTAATGTAGACATGCAAGCCTTGAAGGAAAATTTTGAAAATCAAGACTACATTTCCTGCAAATGGGTGCATTTCTACCCTATATTTTAACTTTAGATTTATTCTCATATCAAACTCTTTTGACTGTCTTTTTGACACTTACATCCGGCGCCCCCCTCCACACCCTGGATTATAAATAATGTCAATAATTCAATGTGATTATCTTGTGTGATGACTGTATTATGATGATAGTATATATCTGATAGTATATATCTGTATCATGAATCAATTTAAGTGGACCCCGACTTAAACAAGTTGAAAAACTTATTGGGGTGTTACCATTTAGTGGTCAATTGTACGGAATATGTACTTCACTGTGCAACCTACTAATAAAAGTCTCAATCAATCAATCAAAACACATAGAATCATCATACTGCTGTGATTATATGCATCAAGTGTTCATTCAAGGCTAAGGCAAAATATGGAGATATATATCGTGTATCGCAATATGGCCTTAAAATATGGCAATATTAAAAAAAGGCCATATCGCCCAGCCCTAGTTCAATGATGCCATTTCTGTTTGTCATGTATAATTTTGTCTATTTTGTGTTTATCCTTGAATAAACAGGTCAGTTTCTTGTTACCAACCATTGTGTATTATTCAAACTCCCCTAATTCAGCTGGCTAGTTGTTATCAAGAGTACTAAAACCCTTTTCAACATGATTCTGACAACTAAGTAGGCTAAATAACTTTAAACTTTAATACATGCTCGGATAGGCCAGTATCGGTCAGTATCGGTATCGGTCAGTATCGGTTTAGGATCGGAAATGCAAAAAATAATATCGATATCGGATCGAAAGTGCAAAAACCTGGATCGGGACATCCCTAACGTGGACCCCGACTTAAACAAGTGTAAAAACTTATTGGGGTGTTACCATTTAGTGGTCAATTGTACGGAATATGTACTGTACTGTGCAATCTACTAATAAAAGTTCAAATCAATCAATCAATCAAAAAACATTTTCCTTGGAACTACAAACAGACCCCTGCATTTGGTAGAAGGGAAAAATAGTTTTTCAAATGTCTATGCAACGCCTCCATGGTATGAAGTATTTTTGGGACTTGTGGGGATCCCAAATACACAAGAAAAGTCCCTTGTGTGGTGTTCGGGTCTGTGGGACCCGTTTTCATTTTTTTATTAAAAGAAAAATTATACAATTAATTAATTTTTCAAACTGAGACTCACTGACTTTGGCTCATTTTCTGTGAAGAACATATATCAGAATACATATTTAATGACCACACACCATACACCCCCCCTACACATTTATATTACATATAAGATGTCCGGGTCAACTGGACCCGGGGCTAATAGAAGTGTGGAAATTGATGTTCTGTGTACCACACACACACACACACACACACACACGCACACACATACACACACACACACACACACACACACACACGGCAGGCCTAGACAGGAGGAGGACAGAGTGTAGGTACACAGAACATCAGAGGGTCAAATGTGCGAGAAAATGAGAGCAGCCAGTGTTGACAAACAATGTTGCAACCTTGTGTGGGAACCGTAGGTGCAGAAACACAAAAGAAGAATCCCTGTGGGATGCACACACTGGCAGAGAAATTTTCCGTGCAACGTTCATATTGTTGTTACTCAGCCAGCGTTTGTGGGTCTGATGGACCCGTTGCATTTTGTGGCTTTTAATGCCTCACAATCAAACACTTTTATGATAAAAGACTGAACAGATGTTTACCTTATCCCAATAAACATCTGTTCAGTATTTTAACATAAAAGTGTTTGATTGTGAGGCATTAAAAGCCACAAAATGCAACGGGTCCATCAGACCAGTGACGTGCGGTGAGGTTCATGACTGGTGAGGCACTGACTTCATCACAGTCAGATTTACAAACATATGAACCCTAAAGAGTATCTTATTCACCATTTGATTGGCAGCAGTTAACGGGTTATGTTTAAAAGCTCATACCAGCATTCTTCCCTGCTTGGCACTCAGCATCAAGGCTTGGAATTGGGGGTTAAATCACCAAAAATTATTCCCGGGCGCGGCGCCGCTGCTGCCCACTGCTCCCCTCACCTCCCAGGGGGTGATCAAGGGGATGGGTCAAATGCAGAGGACAAATTTCATTACACCTAGTGTGTGTGTGACAATCATTGCTACTTTAACTTAACTTTAACTTTACACATACAAACTGTAGCACACAAAAAAGCACATTTAATAAAAAAAAACGTTATTATGGTCTTACCTTTACTTATAAAATAAGTCCATGAGCCGCTGTTGTGCTGGATTAATGCACCCCCTGACGAGAGTGTTATATCAACTAAAGCCCTCACTTAAACTTTCCACGTGCAAGATTGAATCTATTTAAAAAAGTGTAACCGAGGGTTTATAAATGTCGCCTATACTGTATGAAACTACAAAATAACAAACACGGAGGCTCCAGTTTACACGAGGACCACTTTATTTACCTTCTTTCAAAAACTTCCGCTCCACTCCAACGTGTCATCACTTCCGCTCTTAGCGCCTTCAAAATAAGAGCTCAAGGCATATACTGTATAACAGCGCATAACAGGAACTTAACATCACAAAGAGGAAAGCCCATAAAAATAGGTTACAAAAGTTATTTAATAAGAAGCCAAAAAGTGCAAAAACAATAATGTTCGTGTTGGAGGAGTTGTGAATTAGGTACACCTGCAGTCTGCAGGTGTACCTAATGTTGTGGCCCTGCAGTCATTCACAACTCCTCCAACACCAACATTATTGTTTTTGGACTTTTTGGCTTCTTATGAAATAACTTTTTTAAATAGATTCAATCTTGCACGTGGAAAGTTTAAGTGTGGGCTTTAGTTGATATAACACTCCCGTCAGGGGATGCCGTGCATTCTACGGCGGGGGTGCAGGAGGCGAGCCTCAGCCAGTGCGTCTTTTGCAGCCGTTTTATGATCGCTCAGCACAAGAAATACGTTACACACATACAGTTGTTGACAAAATACACTGTACATTATATACCTCAGCTAACTAAACTATGGAAATGTATAATATAATTCATATAGAGAGGGGGGGGGGGGGGGGGGGGTTACCCACATATGCGGTCCTCTCCAAGGTTTCTCATAGTCATTCACATCGACGTCCCACTGGGGTGAGTTTTTCCTTGCCCTTATGTGGGCTTTGTACCGAGGATGTCGTTGTGGCTTGTGCAGCCCTTTGAGACACTTGTGATTTAGGGCTATATAAATAAAGATTGATTGATAAAGATTGATATAGCAATACGGTCTCACTGCACAGCAGGCCAGCAGTTAACCGAGTCCGCAATCCATGTTGAGGCACTGAGTGACGTGCCTCAACTGGCTGCTGTTCACCGCACCGTCTCTTCTCAGTATTTGAAGGGCAAATGTGAAAATTCAGCGATTTTAAATAAAAATAATCTAAAACGGGTGAAGTTAAATGGAAAATAGCTTTATAGTATAATCACTGGATACATATAACAATTTAATAAAAAAAAATTCTTTTTACATTTTTTTTCTTTCCATGATGGCAGGTGAGGCCCCGCCTCACCTGCAATCTACTAATAAAAGTTTCAATCAATCAATCAATCAATCAATCAATCAAAAAACATTTTCCTTGGAACTACAAACAAACCCCTGCAAGGCGTCGCCGGGGAAATCTTTACCATTTATGGAGATATCCGCTGACATGACTGTTGTAACTTACGTCACAATTGTGGGCAAAACTCAACTGGTTCATTTGGAAGAAGGCAAAAATAGTTTTTCAAATGTCTATGCAACGCCTCCATGGTATGAAGCATTTTTGGGACTTGTGGGGATCCCAAATACACAAGAAAAGTCCCTTGGGTGGTGTTCGGGTCTGTGGGACCCGTTTTCATTTTTTTATTAAAAGAAAAATGATACAATTAATTACTTTTTCAAACTGAGACTCACTGACTTTGGCTCATTTTCTGTGAAGAATAGATATCAGAATACATATTTAATGACCACACACCATACACCCCCCCCTACACATTTATATTACATATAAGATGTCCGGGTCAACTGGACCCGGGGCTAATAGAAGTGTGGAAATTGATGTTCTGTGTACCACACACACACACACAGCAGGCCTAGACAGGAGGAGGACAGAGCTTAGGTACACAGAACATCAGAGGGTAAAATGTGCGAGAAAATGAGAGCAGACAGTGTTGACAAACAATGTTGCAACCTTGTGTTGGAACCGCGGGTGCAGAAACACAAAAGAAGAATCCCTGTGGGATGCAGACACTGGCAGAGAAATTTTCCGTGCAACGTTCATATTGTTGTTACTCAGGGTCTGATGGACCCGTTGCATTTTGTGGCTTTTAATGCCTCACAATCAAACACTTTTATGTTAAAATACTGAACAGATTATTGTGAGGCATTAAAAGCCACAAAATGCAACGGGTCCATCAGACCCACAAACGCTGGCTGAGTAACAACAATATGAACATTACACAAGGGTTAAACAAGTTAAAAAACATATTGGAGTTTTACCATTTAGTGGTCAATTGTACGGAATATGTACTGTACTGTGCAATCTACTAATAAAAGTTTCAATCAATCAATCAAAAAACATTCCAAATACACAAGAAAAGTTGCATATTAATAGATTGGACTATTGTCAAAAATGTTACTTAATCATTTTAAATTACCAGTTGGTAAATTATTATTATTTTTTTCCATTTTGGCTTGGTTGACCACTGGTTTTCACTTCCGGGAAGAAGTCACATCACGGAATACAAGCAATATAAAATCATTTTTGTGTGCTTTTTAGCAAGAATGGCGTTGAAGACTTGTGTATTACTGAGTTGTCTCTGTCTCTCTCTAGTGGAAGGCACACGACGGGGTCATCCTGAAGGTGGACTGGAACTCGGTCAATGACCTCATACTGTCAGGAGGAGAGGACTGTAAATATAAAGTAAGCAAGGTTTTTTGGCTTTTTGTAGGCGCACCTTCAAAAAAAGTGCTGTGTGCCTCTTCCACAGGTGTGGGACAGCTTCGGCCGCCTGCTTTACTGCTCACTGTCACATGACTACCCAGTCACCTCCCTGTCCTGGGCTCCAGATGGAGAAGTGTTTGCAGTGGGCTCCTTCAACACGCTGCGACTCTGTGACAAGACCGGGGTAAGAACAGCTCATTTACTAGCTATCTAATAGAAAACACTCCCTCAGTAACTGGCAGTGGGGCAGTCATACACTCAAATTCATCTTTTCCACAGCACTCGAGGTGTTTTGATGATTAAGGGAGTTTTTTTTATGACACAAACATTAGTCATGTCTGGAAGGGCTTTGGTTGTTAATAAGATGAAACAATAGAAACTGATATTGACATGTGTATTCTATCATTCATTTGATTATTTTCCTGCATGCTGAACACATCACAGTTTTATTTGGTTCAAGATCACATTTGGGAAATGTAGTACTTCATACTTCAGTACTAAACTATATGGTAGGTAGGTCTTTATTGTCAGAAGTACAACAAAACTTTGTTTTCAGCCCAAACCGTTCAAGATTAAATAAATAAATGATAAATGGGTTGTACTTGTATAGCGCTTTTCTACCTTCAAGGTACTCAAAGCGCTTTGACACTACTTCCACATTTACCCATTCACACACACATTCACACACTGATGGAGGGAGCTGCCATGCAAGGCGCTAACCAGCACCCATCAGGAGCAAGGGTGAAGTGTCTTGCTCAGGACACAACGGACATGACGAGGTTGGTACTAGGTGGGGATTGAACCAGGGACCCTCGGGTTGCGCACGGCCATTCTTCCACTGCGCCACGCCGTCCCTCTTAGACATACAGAACAGGAAAGCTGATGGGTCTCCACAAGGCGCCCCGTAAAAGATGGGAAAAAGGTAAACGCTGGGGAAGGATGAGTAAAAAAAGTACAGTATGTATGTATATATACATGTATGTATGTATGTATGTGTATATATATATATACATGCATGTATGTATATATATATATATATATATATATATATATATATATATATACAACCCCCCATACAGCAAAAACGTCTCAACTAACATTGGACACAAATTCCTCAATCTGATTGACAAACACTTTCCCAAAGACAACACCCTAAGAAAAGTATTCAACAAGAACAACATTAAATTGAGCTACAGCTGTATGAACAATATACGACAAATTATCTCAAACCACAACAAAACAATTGCAAATGAGCCGTCGGCCCCCGGACAGAGCGACCCCAAAACCAACAAAGGCTGCAACTGTCGAAAGAAACCTGATTGCCCTCTCAACAGGGGGTGCTTACAAACATCAGTTGTCTACCAATCTAAGGTAACACGCAAGGACATTAACACATCCGACACATATGTAGGATTAACCGAGGGAGAATTCAAAACCAGATGGAACAATCACAAGGCTTCTTTCAGGAACCAAAACCTGCGGAATACCACAGAACTCAGCAAACACATTTGGGACCTCAAAGACAATAATGTTGAATATTCAATAACATGGCAAATTCTTGCATCCAGCACACCTTACAATAGTGGTAATAAAAGATGCAACCTATGCTTGAAAGAGAAACTGTTTATTATTTACCGTCCAGACCTGTCATCCCTCAACAAGCGCAGCGAAATTGTAACAGCATGCCGCCACAGACGGAAACACCTCCTAGGTAACACATGAGCCAATCACCACGCCCCTACGCCAGCCTGTACCCACCCACTCTGTGCCCTATATAAACCATGGTATGTGAATGCTCCCATTAAAATCTCCTGATGATTGAGGGAACCCCCCCTCATGAAACAGGCCTGTAGAGATGAAATAGTCTTGTGATTTTTTTCCCACACATACATATATATATATATATATATATATATATATATATATATATACATACATGTATGTATGTATGTATATATATATATATATATATATATATATATATATATATATATATACATATATACATACATGTATGTATGTATGTGTATATATATATATATATATATATATATATATATATATACATGTGTGTATGTATGTGTATATATATATATACATGTATGTATGTATGTATGTGTATATATATATGTGTGTATGTATATATATACATGTGTGCATGTATGTGTATATACATACATGTATGTATGTATATGTATACACATATATACATACATGTGTAGATATATATGTATGTATATTAAGTATGTACATGTATGTATGTATGTATATACATGTATGTATATATATACATGTATGCATGTATGTATATACACATGTATGTACTGTATGTATGTATATATGTATGTATTATTGTGTATATACATATATATGTGTATATATATATACAAACCCCGTTTCCATATGAGTTGGGAAATTGTGTTAGATGCAAATATAAACAGAATACAATGATTTGCAAATCATTTTCAACCCATATTCAGTTGAATATGCTACAAAGACAACATATTTGATGTTCAAACTGATAAACTTTTTTTTTTTTTTTGCAAATAATCATTAACTTTAGAATTTGATGCCAGCAACACGTGACAAAGAAGTTGGGAAAGGTGGCAATAAATACTGATAAAGTTGAGGAATGCTCATCAAACACTTATTTGGAACATCCCACAGGTGTGCAGGCTAATTGGGAACAGGTGGGTGCCATGATTGGGTATAAAAGTAGATTCCATGAAATGCTCAGTCATTCACAAACAAGGATGGGGCGAGGGTCACCACTTTGTCAACAAATGCGTGAGCAAATTGTTGAACAGTTTAAGAAAAACCTTTCTCAAGCAGCTATTGCAAGGAATTTAGGGATTTCACCATCTACGCTCCGTAATATCATCAAAGGGTTCAGAGAATCTGGAGAAATCACTGCACGTAAGCAGCTAAGCCCGTGACCTTCCATCCCTCAGGCTGTACTGCATCAACAAGCGACATCAGTGTGTAAAGGATATCACCACATGGGCTCAGGAACACTTCAGAAACCCACTGTCAGTAACTACAGTTGGTCGCTACATCTGTAAGTGCAAGTTAAAACTCTCCTATGCAAGGCGAAAACCGTTTATCAACAACACCCAGAAACGCCGTCGGCTTCGCTGGGCCTGAGCTCATCTAAGATGGACTGATACAAAGTGGAAAAGTGTTCTGTGGTCTGACGAGTCCACATTTCAATCTGTTTTTGGAAACTGTGGACGTCGTGTCCTCCGGACCAAAGAGGAAAAGAACCATCCGGATTGTTATAGGCACAAAGTGTAAAAGCCAGCATGTGTGATGGTATGGGGGTGTATTAGTGCCCAAGACATGGGTAACTTAACATCTGTGAAGGCACCATTAATGCTGAAAGGTACATACAGGTTTTGGAGCAACATATGTTGCCATCCAAGCAACGTTACCATGGACGCCCCTGCTTATTTCAGCAAGACAATGCCAAGCCACGTGTTACATCAACGTGGCTTCATAGTAAAAGAGTGCGGGTACTAGACTGGCCTGCCTGTAGTCCAGACCTGTCCCCCATTGAAAATGTGTGGCGCATTATGAAGCCTAAAATAGCACAAGGGAGACCCCCGGACTGTTGAACAACTTAAGCTGTACATCAAGCAAGAATGGGAAAGAATTCCACCTGAGAAGCTTCAAAAATGTGTCTCCTCAGTTCCCAAACGTTTACTGAGTGTTGTTAAAAGGAAAGGCCATGTAACACAGTGGTGAACATGCCCTTTCCCAACTACTTTGGCACGTGTTGCGGCCATGAAATTCTAAGTTAATTATTATTTGCAAAAAAAAAAAAAAGTTTATGAGTTTGAACATCAAATATGTTGTCTTTGTAGCATATTCAACTGAATATGGGTTGAAAAGGATTTGCAAATCATTGTATTCCGTTTATATTTACATCTAACACAATTTCCCAACTCATATGGAAACGGGGTTTGTATATATATATATATATATATATATATATATATATATATATATATATATATACATACATACATACATACATACATACATACATACATACATATATATATATATATATATATATATATATATATATATATATATATATATATATATATATATATATATATATATATATGTCTTAATAAGGTTATCCAAAAAATAGTGCTCGATACCGTGGTAGAGCGCAATACATGTATGTGTGGGAAAGAAATCACAAGACTACTTCATCTCTACAGGCCTGTTTCATGAGGGGTTCCCTCAATCATCAGGAAATGTTTATAAAATTTAAAAAAAAATCTCCTGATGATTGAGGGAACCCCTCATGAAACAGGCCTGTAGAGATTAAGTAGTCTTGTGATTTTTTTTCCCACACATACATGTATGTATATATATATATATATATATATATATATATATATATATATATATATACATATACATATATATACATAAATATATATATATATACAGTACATACATATATATATGTATATATACACATATATACATATACATATACACATACATATATATACATAAATATACATATATATAATACATACATATATATATACATATATATAATACACACACATACATATATATATATATATATATATATATATATATATATATATATATATATATATATACGTGTATAGTTTCATGCATTAATAACACAATGTGGATTGTTACAATCATGCTTTGATTGTCTAAGATGTTATTATTTTTTCTACATGATTAAATGTTTCTGATATTCTGTACTTAAAATGTAGTAAAAGTTAGTAGTAGTACTTTTTTTGGACATGTTAAAAACAAAGCAAAGGACAAGAAATGGAATCTAGGAAATCATCTTGATAAGATTGCAGCAAGGTACGGACATAGAAACAAATATTTCACAATGAAAACACCCAAAAAATTAAAACCATGCATTAATGTGTACTGTTTGTATTTTCAATTAATCATCAATCAATCAGTGTTTACTTATATAGCCCTCAATCACGAGTTTCTTTACATTTTAAGTAGTTTTGACTGTGATAAAAATGTATTTGTGTGATCCCTATATCCTGCCTTGTGAATGACCCTTATTGCTTTCTTCTGCAGGGTGATGAGTAGATATAGTGTGTTTATGTAATTATTGCCCCAAACGTCTACATAGTAGTGCAACTTAATGGCCTTCATATCTCTGCATGACAATGTTTGACCTTCTCTACCTACTTACTAATAAAACGTAATATTCAGCCTGGTAAACATTCTGCCATTGTGGCCTATCAGAACAGGCTTTTAAAAGAACCATAGTAATATTGTGTAGTGAACTGTAATGACCAGATGTGGTCTGCAGAGGGCAGTGGCAGGCATGCCTGCAGTATAAAACTTAGTCTCAATGGTAGCGAAGAAGACAAGTTTGTTCAAAGAGTCTTCCTCCTTCATATTGCCATTACAATACACTTCACTTCAGTCTGACAGAAAATATTTATTTCGGTGCAAATATCACAGAAGGTCACTGCATGATCAAATTGTAACACGGTTTATTTGCTGTTATGTTGGTTAGACCGGATGTGAAGCGTAGCGCTTTATTGTGAAGCCACCAACCGGACGTTGAAGAAAAAACTTGATAAGTTTTGACGAAAATCTCCAATAAAAGTGACTTTAGATTTCTTCTCTACCGTATTTGTTTTTGCTGAGCTCGTATTCCATTTTACTAAAGCAGTTTGAGTAATAATCTAAATGTTATGTTTTCCATGCACTTAACTCCAAGCAGCAATGTGCGCTCAGCGTTCGCTCCAATGATGTCGTTTCATGGCGATTGAAATTAAAATTGTCTTGTCTTGTCCAGAGAACAACTTGCCATGGCTTTGGATCTGAGATTGTATGTATGTATGTATGTATGTATGTATCAGTGACGTGCAGTCACTAGAGGCAGGTGAGGCCCCGCCTCACCTGCCTCTAGTCATGGAAAGAAAAAAAATGTAAAAAGAAAAAAATATATATTAAATTGTTAAATGTATCCAGTGATTATACTATAAAGTTATTTTCCATTTAACTTCACCAGTTTTAGATTATTTGTATTCAAAATCGCTGAATTTTCACATTTGCCGTTCAAATACTGAGAAGTATTAAGTATGCGGTGGCAGAGGGGTTAGTGCATCTGCCTCACAATACGAAGGTCCTGAGTAGTCTTGGGTTCAATCCCGGGCTCGGGATCTTTCTGTGTGGAGTTTGCATGTCCTCCCGGTGACTGCGTGGGTTCCCTCCGGGTACTCTGGCTTCCTCCCACCTCCAAAGACATGCACCTGGGGATAAGTTGATTGGCAACACTAAATTGGCCCTAGTGTGTGGATGTGAGTGTGAATGTTGTCTGTCTATCTGTGTTGGCCCTGCGATGAGGTGGCGACTTGTCCAGGGTGTACCCCGCCTTCCGCCCGATTGTAGCTGAGATAGGCTCCAGCGCCCCCCGCGACCCCAAAGGGAATAAGCGGTAGAAAATGGATGGATGGATGGATGGATGGATACTGAGAAGAGACGGTGCGGTGAACAGCAGCCAGTTGAGGCACGTCACTCAGTGCCTCAACATGGATTGCGGACTCGGCTAACTGCTGGCCTGCTGTGCAGTGAGACCGTATTGCTATATGAATTATATTATACATTTCCATAGTTTAGTTAGCTGAGGTATATAATGTACAGTGTATTTTGTCAACAACTGTATGTGTGTAACGTATTTCTTGTGCTGAGCGATCATAAAACGGCTGCAAAAGACGCACTGGCTGAGGCTCGCCTCCTGCACCCCCCGCCGTAGAATGCACGGCAACCCCTGACGGGAGTGTTATATCAACTAAAGCCCACACTTAAACTTTCCACGTGCAAGATTGAATCTATTTAAAAAAGTTATTTCATACGAAGCCAAAAAGTGCAAAAACAATAATGTTGGTGTTGGAGGAGTTGTGAATGACTGCAGGGCCACAACATTAGATACACCTGCAGAATGCAGGTGTACCTAATTCACAACTCCTCCAACACGAACATTATTGTTTTTGCACTTTTTGGCTTCTTATTAAATAACTTTTGTAACCTATTTTTATGGGCTTTCCTCTTTGTGATGTTAAGTTCCTGTTATGCGCTGTTATACAGTATATGCCTTGAGCTCTTATTTAGAAGGCGCCAAGAGCGAAAGTGATGACACGTTGGAGTGGAGCTGAGGTTTTTGAAAGAAGGTAAATAAAGTGGTCCTCGTGTAAACTGGAGCCTCCGTGTTTGTTATTTTGTAGTTTCATACAGTATAGGCCACATTTATAAACCCTCGGTTACACTTTTTTAAATAGATTCAATCTTGCACGTGGGAAGTTGAAGTGAGGGCTTTAGTTGATATAACACTCTCGTCAGGGGGTGCATTAATCCAGCACAACAGCGGCTCATGGACTTATTTTATAAGTAAAGGTAAGACCATAATAACGTTTTTTTTTATTAAATGTGCTTTTTTGTGTGCTACAGTTTGTATGTGTAAAGTTAAAGTTAAGTTAAAGTAGCAATGATTGTCACACACACACTAGGTGTGGTGAAATTTGTCCTCTGCATTTGACCCATCCCTTGATCACCCCCTGGGAGGTGAGGGGAGCAGTGGGCAGCAGCGGCGCCGCGCCCGGGAATAATTGTTGGTGATTTAACCCCCAATTCCAAGCCTTGATGCTGAGTGCCAAGCAGGGAAGAATGCTGGTATGAGCTTTTAAACATAACCCGTTAACTGTTGCCAATCAAATGGTGAATAAGATACTCTTTAGGGTTCATATGTTTGTAAATCTGACTGTGATGAAGTCAGTGCCTCACCAGCCATCAACCTCACCGCACGTCACTGGTATGTATGTATGTATGTATGTACTGTATGTATGTATGTATGTATGTAGAAACCCCAAAAGCAGTGATTTGTCACGTTGTGTAAATGGTAAATAAAAAGAGAATACAATGATTTGCAAATCCTTTTCAACTTATATTCAATTGAATAGACTGCAAAGACAAGATATTTAACGTTCCAACTGGAAAACTTAATTTTTTGCAAGAATTAGCTCATTTGGAATTTGAAGTTTGCGGCATGTTTCAAAAAGGCTGGCACAAGTGGCAAAAAAGACTGATAAAGTTGAGGAATGCTCATCAAACACTTATTTGGAACATCCCACAGGTGTGCAGGCTAATTGGGAACAGGTGGGTGCCATGATTGGGTATAAAAGTAGATTCCATTCACAAACAAGGATGGGGCGAGGGTCACCACTTTGTCAACAAATGCCTGAGCAAATTGTTTAAGAACAACATTTCTCAATGCGTTATAGCAAGGACTTTAAGGATTTCACCATCTACCGTCCGTAATATCATCAAAAGGTTCAGAGAATCTGGAGAAATCACTGCACGTAACATTGAATGCCCTTGACCTTCGATCCCTCAGCACTGCATCAAAAAACGACATCGGAGTGTAAAGGATATCACCACATGGGCTCAGGAACACTTCAAAAAACCTCTGTCAGTAACTACAGTTTGTCGCTACATCTGTAAGTGCAAATTAAAACTCTACAATGCAAAGCCAAAGCCATTTATCAACAACACCCAGAAACGCCGCCGGCTTCGCTGGGCCCGAGCTCATCTAAGATGGACTGATACAAAGTGGAAAAGTGTTCTGTGGTCAGACGAGTCCACATTTCAAATTGCTTTTGGAAACTGTGGACGTTGTGTCCTTTGGACCAAAGAGGAAAAGAACCATCCGGATTGTTATAGGCGCAAAGTGTAAAAGCCAGCATGTGTGATGGTATGGGGGTGTATTAGTGCCCAAGGCATGGGTAACTTACACATCTGTAAAGGCACCATTAATGCTGAAAGGTACATACAGCTTTTGGAGCAACATATGTCGGCATCTAAGCAATGCCTTTTTCATGGACGCCCCTGCTTATTTCAGCAAGACAATGCCAAGCCACATTCTGTACGTGCTACAACAGCGTGGCTTCGTAGTAAAAGAGTGCGAGTACTAGACTGGCCTGCCTGAAAATGTGTGGTGCATTAGGAAGCCTAAAATACCACAACGGAGACTTCGGACTGTTGAACAACTTAAGCTGTACATCAAGCAAGAATGGGAAAGAATTCCACCTGAGAAGCTTCAAAAATGTGTCTCCTCAGTTCCCAAACCTTTACTGAGTGTTGTTAAAAGGAAAGGCCATGTAACACAGTGGTAAAAATGCCCCTGTGAGAACTTTTTTGCAACGTGTTGCTGACATTAGATTAAATAAGTTGATGATTATTTGCAAAAAAAAAAAAGGAAGTTTCTCAGTTCAAAGATTAAATATCTAGTCTTTGCAGTCTATTCAATTGAATATAAGTTGAAAAGGATCTGCAAATCATTGTATTTCGTTTTCATTCATCATTTACACAACGTGACAACTTCACTGCTTTTGGGTTTTGTATGTATGTATGTATGTATGTATGTGCATATATATATGTATACTTGTATACAGTCGCGATCAAAAGTGTACATACACTTGTAAAGAACATCATGTCTTGAGTTTCCAATCAATTCTACATTTCTTATTTGTTTGTGATGTAGTGATTGGAGCACATACTTGTTGCTCACAAAAAACATTCATGAAGTTTTCTTCTTTTATGAATTTATTATGGCTCTACTGAAAATGTGAGGGTCAAAAGTATACAGTGTTCCTAAGAAAAGGCATTGAAGCTTAGGGAAGGCTATGCCGAACGAAACTAAAACTGAACTGGCTACAAAGTCAACAAAAACAGAATGCTGGACGACAGCAAAGACTTACTGCGGAGCAAAGACAGCGTCCAATTGTACATCCGAACATGACATGACAATCAACAATGTCATGTCAACATTCATGAAGTTTGCTTCTTTTATGAATTTATTATGGCTCTACTGAAAATGTGAGGGTCAAAAGTATACATACAGCAATGTTAATATTTGCTTACATGTCCCTTGGCAAGTTTACCTGCAATAAGGCGCTTTTGGTCGCCATCCACAAGCTTCTGCTTGACCACTTGACCACTAAATTGCTGCAGTTCAGCTAAATGTGTTGCTTTTCTGACATGGACTTGTTTCTTCAGCATTGTCCACACGTTTAAGTCAGGACTTTGGGAAGGCCATTCTAAAACCTTCATTCTAGCCTGATTTAGCCATTCCTTTACCACTTTTGAAGTGTGTTTGGGGTCAAGACCCAACCTCCGGGCTGATGATTTTAGCTTGTCCTGAAGAATTTGGAGCTAATCCTCCTTTTTCATTGTCCCATTTAAAGCAGCAGTTCCATTGGCAGCAAAACAGGCCCAGAGCATAATACTACCACCACCATGCTTGACGGTAGGCATGGTGTTCCTGGGATTAAAGGCCTCACCTTTTCTCCTCCAAACATATTGCTGGGTATTGTGGCCAAACAGCTCCATTTTTGTTTTAGCTGACCACAGAACTTTCCTCCAGAAGGTCTTATCTTTGTCCATGTGATCAGCAGAAAATGTAAGGTGTGGCTTCTGGAGCAAGGGCTTCCTTCTTGCATGGTAGCCTCTCAGTCCATGGTGATGCAAAACACGCTTGCCTGTGGACACTGACACCTGTTTTCTAGCAGATATTGTTGTCATTCATTCATTCATTGACACTTTCCGGTGAACTTTGACATTCCATAATTGTTTTGGATGCACTGCAAATGATTCCCACATTTCTTTTTTTTTTTAATTAAATCAACATAGAAAAAAACACACGATACACTTCCAACTAGTGCATCAACCCAGAAAAAAAAACCTCCCTCCCCCATTCACGCTCTCACACACACCCACTCACACAAAAGGGGTTGTCTCTTTCTGCCATCAATACTCTGGTTTCCACAACATGGACAACACTTCTGCAAGGGACACAGTCCCTGAAGCACACCTGATTGTTTGTGCTGCTGGTCCACTAACATTTTCATCCATCCATCCATCCATCTTCTTCCGCTTATCCGAGGTCGGGTCGCGGGGGCAGCAGCTTAAGCAGGGAAGCCCAGACTTCCCTCTCCCCAGCCACTTCGTCCAGCTCCTCCCGGGGGATCCCGAGGCGTTCCCAGGCCAGCCGGGAGAGATAGTCTTCCCAGCGTGTCCTGGGTCTTCCCCGTGGCCTCCTACCGGTCGGACGTGCCCGAAACACCTTCCTAGGGAGGCGTTCGGGTGGCATCCTGACCAGATGCCCGAACCACCTCATCTGGCTCCTCTCGATGTGGAGGAGCAGCGGCTTTACTTTGAGCTCCCCCCGAATGACAGAGCTTCTCACCCTATCTCTAAGGGAGAGCCCCACCACCCAGCGGAGGAAGCTCATTTCGGCCGCTTGTACCCGTGATCTTGTCCTTTCGGTCATGACCCAAAGCTCATGACCATAGGTGAGGATGGGAACGTAGATCGACTGGTAAATCGAGAGCTTTGCCTTCCGGCTCAGCTCCTTCTTCACCACAACGGATCGATACAGCGTCCGTATTACTGAAGACGCCGCACCGATCCGCCTGTCGATCTCACGATCCACTCTTCCCCCACTCGTGAACAAGACTCCGAGGTACTTGAACTCCTCCACTTGGGGCAAGATCTCCTCCCCAACCCAGAGATGGCACTCCACCCTTTTCCGGGAGAGAACCATGGACTCGGACTTGGAGGTGCTGATTCCCATCCCAGTCGCTTCACACTCGGCTGCGAACCGATCCAGTGAGAGCTGAAGATCTTGGCCGGAGGAAGCCATCAGGACCACATCATCTGCAAATAGCAGTGACCTAATCCTGCAGCCACCAAACCAGATCCCCTCAACGCCCTGACTGCGCCTAGAAATTCTGTCCATAAAGGTTATGAACAGAATCGGTGACAAAGGGCAGCCTTGGCGGAGTCCAACCCTCACTGGAAACGTGTCCGACTTACTGCCGGCAATGCGGACCAAGCTCTGACACTGATCATACAGGGAGCGAACTGCCACAATAAGACAGTCCGTTACCCCATACTCTCTGAGCACTCCCCACAGGACTTCCCGGGGTACACGGTCGAATGCCTTCTCCAAGTCCACAAAGCACATGTAGACTGGTTGGGCAAACTCCCATGCACCCTCAAGGACCATGCCGAGAGTATAGAGCTGGTCCACAGTTCCACGACCAGGACGAAAACCACACTGTTCCTCCTGAATCCGAGGTTCGACTATCCGGCGTAGCCTCCTCTCCAGTACACCTGAATAGACCTTACCGGGAAGGCTGAGGAGTGTGATCCCACGATAGTTGGAACACACCCTCCGGTCCCCCTTCTTAAAGAGAGGAACCACCACCCCGGTCTGCCAATCCAGAGGTACCGCCCCCGATGTCCACGCGATGTTGCAGAGTCTTGTCAACCAAGACAGCCCCACAACATCCAGAGCCTTAAGGAACTCCGGGCGGATCTCATCCACCCCCGGGGCCTTGCCACCGAGGAACTTTTTAACTACCTCGGCAACCTCAGCCCCAGAAATAGGAGAGCCCACCACAGATTCCCCAGGCACTGCTTCCTTATAGGAAGACGTGCTGGTAGGATCCTAACATTTTCATTTAATTACTATTTTTTCTTTCTTTTTTCTCCCTTATGTAATTATTTTTATACTGTTTACTTTCCTTTTTATCCAAGAAAATATTTATTTATCTTATCTATAAAAAATAAAAAAGAATAAAAAAGGAAAGAAATGACCTTATCTTCACCAGACCTGGTTGTAAATGAAATTAGCTTCGTTTAAAGTTTTTTTTTTTTTTTAAAAACCAGGTCCAGTCCAGATAATGTCCAAGTCGGGTCCAAGTGAAGTTATAAAGCTTTTGCCTGTTAAAGAAAGGAGACTGATCCAATGTAGCACAGACATTCAATGCGTGCCACGCTGTCACGGCCCAGACGCACACCAGTGCGCAATCATATGGGAGCCGCGCGTGGAGGTGCGATGTCCCTCGCACCCGCGGCGGCTCCACCCGGGCTCGCGCCCGAGGCTTCAGCGCGCACCGCGGCGGCCATCCTACTCGTCGCGGACTAGCCCTCGCGGCTCTCGCTGCCGGCGACGGCCGGGTATGGGCCCGACGCTCCAGCGCCATCCATTTTCAGGGCTAGTTGATTCGGCAGGTGGGTTGTTACACACTCCTTAGCGGGTTCCGACTTCCATGGCCACCGTCCTGCTGTCTATATCAACCAGGGTGAGCCCCACCCCTTTCGTGAGCGCACTGCGCGCGGAGTGATCCCTGTTACGCGCCCCCGGCAACAGGGGTGGCGGGCAGGTAAGCTGCGCGGGCGGAGCGCGCGGAGTGACCCCTGTTACGAGCCCCCTGCCACGGGGGTGGCGGGCAGGTAAGCTGCTTACCTGCTGCGCGTGACGCCGGCCGCAGCGAAGGCGTACGAGGCGGGGTGTCGGTGCGGTGGGCGCGGTGGTGACCCTGGACGTGCGTCGGGCCCTTCTCGCGGATCGCCTCAGCTACGGCTCCCGGTGGGGCCCTCTCGGGGGAAGGGGCCTCGGTCCCGGACCCCGGCGAGGCGTCCCTTCTCCGCTCCGTAAAAGTGTCCATCTCTTTGTTTTTTTTTCTTCTGTTGTGGCATATGCTGCAGGTGCCTGCTCGTTTTTCGTATGTGGGTAACAACATTTAACTATGTATATATATTTCCCAATTGGTTTAACTGCCACCCGCCTGAATCTATTTAAAATCTAATTTTTTTTTATTTCAACCGCCCGACCCGACCCGCGGATAAAATCTAATTTTTTTTTTATTTCAACCGCCCGACCCGCGGATAATCCGCGGACTCCGCGGTTGTGTCCGCAAACCGCACATCTCTAATATATATATATATATATATATATATATATATATATATATATATAAAATCTCCTGATGATTGAGGGTACCCCCCCTCATGAAACAGGCCTGTAGAGATGAAATAGTCTTGTGATTTTTTTTCCCACACATACATATGTATATATATATATATATATATATATATATATATAGCTAGAATTCACTGAAAGTCAAGTATTTCTTATATATATATATATATATATATATATATATATATATATATATATATATATATATATATATATGAAATACTTGACTTGGTGAATTCTAGCTGTAAATATACTCCTCCCCTCTTAACCACGCCCCCCTGGGACCACACCCCCCCACCCCCACCCCCACCATCTCCCGAAATCGGAGGTCTCAAGGTTGGCAAGTATGCTTTATGCTTGCACTTAATGTAGTAATAGCTTTTTTATTTTTTATTTTTTTGTGGAAAGTTTGTTGGATCGTTAAGGATACAAATAAAAGATAATGGTAAATTACTGAGGTTTGGACTCTGCCAAATCTGCCCTTTGTCACCGATTCTGTTCATAACGTTTATGGACAGAATTTCTAGGCACAGTCAGGGCGTTGAGGGGATCCGGTCCGGTGGCTGCAGGATTAGGTCTCTGCTTTTTGCAGATGATGTGGTCCTGTTGGCTTCATCTGGCCAGGATCTTCAGCTCTCACTGGATCGGTTCGCAGCCGAGTGTGAAGCGACTGGGATGAGAATCAGCACCTCCAAGTCAGAGTCCATGGTTCTCGCCCGGAAAAGGGTGGAATGCCATCTCCGGGTTGGGGAGGAGACCCTGCCCCAAGTGGAGGAGTTCAAGTACCTCGGAGTCTTGTTCACGAGTGAGGGAAGAGTGGATGGTGAGATCGACAGGATCGGTGCGGCGTCTTCAGTAATGCGGATGCTGTATCGATCCGTTGTGGTGAAGAAGGAGCTGAGCCGGAAGGCAAAGCTCTCAATTTACTGGTCGATCTACGTTCCCATCCTCACCTATGGTCATGAGTTTTGGGTTATGACCAAAAGGACAAGATCACGGGTACAAGCGGCCGAAATGAGTTTCCTCCGCCGGGTGGTGGGTCTGTTCCTTAGAGATAGGGTGAGAAGCTCTGTCATCCGGGAGGAGCTCAAAGTAAAGCCGCTGCTCCTCCACATGGAGAGGAGCCAGATGAGGGGGTTCGGACATCTGGTCAGGATGCCACCCGAACGCCTCCCTAGGGAGGTGTTTAGGGCACGTCCGACCGATAGGAGGCCACGGGGAAGACCCAGGACATGTTGGGTAGACTATGTCTCCCGGCTGGCCTGGGAATGCCTCGAGATCCCCCGGGAGGAGTTGGACGAAGTGGCTGGAGAGAGGAAAGTCTGGGCTTCCCTGCTTAGGCTGCTGCCTCCGCGACCCGACCTCGGATAAGCGGAAGAAGATGGATGGATGGATGAAAATAAATTTGTCTCTTTAGATATTTTGACGGATGCTTAAAAATAAAATAATTCCTTTGTGGAAAAAAGTTCCATCAATAATTGTGATGATCGTAATGATTGTTGAACATTCCAATCGTAGCACCCAGAATCATAATCCAATCGTGTCGACAGAAAGTCGGCACACCTCTTGGTTGTAGTAAGTTGTTTTGAGCTGATGAACTCATTCAAAGGAGCCTTGCTTGGGTCAAACTTCTTGACTATCCATCCATGCATCCATTCATCCATCCATCCATCCATCCGTCTTCAACCGCTTATCGGGAATTGGTTCAGGGGGGACAACAGCTCCAGCAGAGACCCCCAGACTTCCCTCTTCAGATCAACATTAGCAACTTCCTCCTAAGGAATCCCGAAGTGTTCCCAGGTCAGAGAGGAGATGTAAGCCCCCCATCTGGTCCTTGGCCTGCCGTGGGGTCTCCTCCCAGTGGGACGTGCAACGAGGACTTCCCTAGGGAGACGCTGGTGAGGCATCAGCACGAGATGCCCAAACCACCTAAGCTGGTTCCTTTCCAAGCGAAGGAGCAGCGGCTCTACTCCGAGTCTCTCTCGGGTGACTGAACTTCTCACCCTATCTCTAAGGGAGATGCCAGCCACCCTTCTGAGGAAACTCATTTCGGCCGATTGTATCTGCGATCTTATTCTTTCGGTCATGACCCACACTTCATGATCATAGGATAGAGTAGGAATGAGTCAGAGCTTTGCCTTCTGACTCAGCTCTCGTTTGGTCACAACAGTGCGGCAGAGAGACTGCAATACTGCCCCAGCTGCTCCGGTTCTCCGGCTTATTTCCTTCTCCATCTTTCCCTCACTCGTGAACAAGACCCCGAGATACTTCAACTCCTCCACCTGGGACAGAGTTTCGTTCTCTACCTGGACCGTACAAACCATCGGTTTCCTGCTGAGAACCATGGCCTCAGATTTGGAGACGCTGATCCTCGTTCCAGCCGCTGAACACTCGGCTGCGAACCGATCCAGTGAGAGCTGAAGGTCACGAACCGAAGATGCCATCAGGACCACATCATCTGCAAACAGCAGTGACGCAACCTTTAGCCCCCCCGAGACGTATACTTCTTGACTAGTCTCCAGCAAAATATCAGAGAGTAACAGAGAGTAACATATAAACCAGGGGTGCTCATTACGTCGATCGCGAGCTACCGGTCGATCTCGGAGGGTGTGTCAGTCGATCACCAGCCAGGCATTAAAAAAATAGTCCTAAAAATGAGCGATCATAAATCTTCACTATGACGTCACTTTCGTCACTTGATTGACATTCACGGCACTCGAGGGTCTTCTGAGATGACGCTGGCTGCTGCCAGCTCATTAAAATGACCGACAGGAAGGCGAGAAACACTTTATTTCAACAGACTCTGGCGCCGTACCTGTCGTCAAAACTCCAAAGACCGACTGCACAGTTAAACAGTTGCGCTAACAAAATAGGAGTCTCAAAAAGCTGGCGTGCACAAGCTAGCAAGCTACGGAGTTTGCCGACAATGTATTTCTTGTAAAGTGTATACAAAGGAGTACGGAAGCTGGACAAATAAGATGCCAAAAACCAACCACTTTCATGTGGTATTGGACAGAAAGGAGGACTTTTTTTCTCCTCCATTCGAAAATGCGGACGTTATCATCACCACTGTCTGATTCCTATCAATGCAAGTCATCACAATCAGGTAATACACCAACTTATATTCTTGTCTTCATGAAAGAAAGGAATCTATATGTGTTAAACATGCTTGTATTATCTTTAAACACCTTTAACTTATCAACAATATTAACTATATGTGTTAAACATGCTTGTATTATCTTTAAACACCTTTAACTTATTAACAATATTAACTATATGTGTTAAACATGCTTGTATTATCTTTAAACACCTTTAACTTATTAACAATATTAACTATATGTATTAAACATTCTTGTATTATCATTAAACACCTTTAATTTTTTAACAACATTAACTATGTGTTAAACATGCTTGTATTATCTTTAAACACCTTTAACTTGTTAACAATATTAACTATATGTATTAAACATGCTTGTATTATCATTAAACACCTTTAACTTATTAACAATATTAACTATATGTGTTAAACATGCTTGTATTATCTTTAAACACCTTTAACTTATTAACAATATTAACTATATGTATTAAACATGCTTGTATTATCATTAAACACCTTTAATTTTTTAACAATATTAGCTATATGTGTTAAACATGCTTGCATTATCTTTAAACACCTTTAACTTGTTAACAAAAACATATATTTCATAAATAAGTAAATATAAATGATATATATGAATGAGGCCACGACTTGATCAATTGAAAAGTAGCTCGCCTGCAGAAAAAGTGTGAGCACCCCTGATATAAACTATAAACAGATTATTTAAAAAATGTATTTATTGGTTATTTTTTGCAGTGATCCAGTTCACCTACACCCCTTATTATATCTTTGTGTGGTTGATCGGTTCCATTCTTTGACAATTGTGCCATTTGCCTTACTTTGGTGTGTCTTGATGGGGGATTATAGCCCTACCCTTCTAGAACTGGAGGAAGAAGGCTACGCTTGCCTTCTCCTCCCTAAAGCTCCTCTGAGACAGTGTGTACTGTAGCGTGGCGTGGGAGGCTTGCCGAGGGAGGAGGAGTAGGAATTAGGAGGGGGAACAAATAGTAAGTCTCTCTGTCCATCTTTGTGCCTTTTTTATTGTGTCAATTCAGCCACAACAACTGTGGTTATGAGTTCCTACACAAACACAGACCTGTTTGCGAGCCATTGTGTGTTTGCCGGGCCCTCGCAAGGGTTAAGCAGATGCTAAACTTTTTTTTTTTTCCAGTTAGGACTAGCGTGACTAATGGGAAGGAGTTTCATTCTGTATCTGATACAATGAAACCTTGCACTTTAACTAGGACTGCTGGCTCAGCAAGATCAGCGCTGCACGTTTAACCCCTTCACCTCCCGTCCAGCTCCGCTCTCCTCTTACCCCGAATACTGATTCCCCGTTAGTATCGCAAGGGGGTTTATATTGAGGTAAAGGCGCACTTGAGTTGCCAGAAATCTTTTCAATCTGTGACGGCTGGGACGTATTCGGGATCTGGTTGTTGTTTTGTATGTGTCATTTCGTTCTCTTCACGGAGCTTTAACAAGACAGGACACAAAGAGGTCCACTGTCCCTTTTTACAAGCTCGGGGAGAAACAATAAGTCAGTGTCTGTGTGCCTCCCATAGTATACGCATGTGCCTGCATGCCGCTGCCGTGCAAATGTGCTTGCGAGACAGCGGTCTATTTACGAGGGGCTTGCAGCTGGTGTCTAGCGTCTGGACCCTGTCACCATCCCTGACACTGCCACTGGCTAACAAGTAGGACTCATTGTGCCAGGCAATCTCCCCTCCATCCTCCATTCTACCCCTACCTCCTCCTTTCCTCCAATGTACTTTTTTCCCCCCCTTTCCCTCACTCAACTAACTGTACGACCACACCATAAATGTAAGTTCTGTTTAGTTGTCTACAGTCAGTTGTTGCCCTTCTTAGAGGATAATGGTATCACTGAGCTGTTCCAGTCCGGTTTTAAAGCCCTCCACAGCACAGAGTCAGCGCTTCTAAAAGTTTTTAACGATATCCTCCTGTCCACTGATTCTGGTAAATATGTTGTCCTGGTGCTTTTAGATCTGTCTGCTGCGTTCCACGCCACCTTAATCACTCGTCTTGAGAACTGTGTGGGCATTAAGGGCGCCGCCCTCAACTGCTTCCGGTCGTACCTAACCGACAGGAGTTTTTGTGTAAAAGTAGACAGTTTTATGTCGTCCACAGCTCCTTTACCACATGGGGTCCCCCAGGGCTCAATTCCTTGCCCCAATTTTATTTGCGCTTTACCTTCTCCCCCTTGGTTCTATTTTTAGGAAGTACAGTATTGCATTTCATTTTTACGCCGATGATTGCCAGATTTATTTTCCCATGGCACAAAATAACACGGTTCAACATCTTATTGACTGCCTGCACGACATCAAAGTCTGGCTTTCAGCTAACTTCCTGAGCCTAAATGAAGGTAAAACAGAAGTTATGTTGTTCGGTCCAAGTCGCTCTCCCTCCCCCAACGTTGACCTCGGCACTCTGACCCCGTATCTCAGCGACTGTGTCACAAACCTGGGGGTAAAGTTTGACTCGGATTTTAAATTCGAAAAACAAATCAGCAGCGTCGTTCAAAAAAGCTTTTATCAATTACGCCAAATAGCGAAAGTGAAACCGCTTCTATCAAGTCATGATCTTGAGAAATTAATCCACGCCTTTATCTCGACTCGTCTTGATTACCGCAATGCCCTGTATGTAGGCATTAGCCAGGCCTCCCTCGCCCGCCTGCAGCTCGTGCAGAACTCTGCTGCTCGTCTGCTAACACAGACCCGCAGACGTGAGCACATCACCACTATTTTAGCGTCCCTTCACTGGCTCCCTGTGCGTTACCGAATACACTTTAAACTCCTTTTATTTGTTTTTAAATGTCTAAACAACCTCGCGCCAACCTATCTCTCCGACCTCCTTCAGCCTTACTGCCCCACCCGATCCTTAAGATCAGCCGATCAGCTGCTGTTGACGGTCCCTGACACAAGGCTGAAGCTTAGAGGTGACAGAGCTTTCGCCATTGCTGCTCCCAAGCTCTGGAACGACCTACCCCCGAGTGTTAGACAAGCCTCCTCTCTTCCTGTTTTTAAATCTCTCTTAAAAACATACTTTTATTCCATGGCTTTTAACACTGAGTGATATCCATCCTGCAATGGCGCCCCATAATACACCTGCTGTGAACCTGTTTTTATGTTTTTATTTATTCTATTTTAATTATTTATTTTTTATCGTGTTCTGTTTGTGTTGTGTTGTGTTTGCTCGGTACTCGTTTTATCTTTTAACCTGCTCATTGTACAGCACTTTGGCTACCCCTGTGGTAAATTTTAAATGTGCTTTATAAATAAAGTTGATTTGATTTGATTTGATTAGTTGAGGTATTTAATGATTCGTTTACACGGCGCAGTCTTTAGGTTTTACAAATGCGCTGATTATCATGACAAGTTATTTTTCTCTTAAAGGGGAACATTATCACAATTTCAGAAGGGTTAAAACCATTAAAAATCAGTTCCCAGTGGCTTATTATATTTTTCGAAGTTTTTTTTCAAAATTTTACCATCACGCAATATCCCTAAAAAAAGCTTCAAAGTGCCTGATTTTAACCATCGTTATATACACCCGTCCATTTTCCTGTGACGTCAGGTATAGCGACATTAGCTCGGATTCAGACTCGCATTTCAGCGGCTTAAGCGAAATTGAAGAAGAAACTGAAGCTATTGAGCCATATCGGTTTGAACCGTATGCAAGCGAAACCGACGAAAGCGACACGACAGCCAGCGACGCGGGAGAAAGCGAGGACGAATTCGGCGATCGCCTTCCAACCAACGATTGGTATGTGTTTGTTTTTAAGTGTTGTAATGTTTTTAAGCTAAATTATTGGTAAACACAGTTTATGTATAGTAATTTACGCAAAACTGCGAGTAATGAATAAAGTTTTCATCAATTAATATATTCTGTAGACATACCCTCATCCGCTCTCTTTTCCTGAAAGCTGATCTGTCCAGTTTTGATGTCATCAGGCCAGGGAAGCTAGGGTCGATATTCTTCTCTTGATCATCTTCGGTGGCATAAGGGACGGTGTGAGCCAAGACATCCAGGGGGTTTAGCTCGCTCGTCTGCGGGAACAAACTGCCGCCATTGCTTGCCGTGCTACCGAGGCCCTTTGTCCCTGAATTGCTCACACACTCCGGCAGATTCAATGGGGGTCTGGCGGCAGAGTTCTTTGACTTTATGGTTGGAAATGCATCTGCTTTGAGTGTCGCAGGATATCCACACATTCTTGCCATCTCTGTCGTAGCATAGCTTTCGTCGGTAAAGTGTGCGGAACAGACGACTGACCATTTTCGTCGGCTTTCCCCACACCCTCGTATTTTGAACAAATTCCGTCCAATTTCTTGCCACTTTGGCATCTTTGGGCCACTGGTGCAACTTGAATCCGTCCCTGTTGGTGTTGTTACACCCTCCGACAACACACCGACGAGGCATGATGTCTCCAAAGTACGGAAAACAGTCGAAAAAACGGAAAATAACAGAGCTGATTTGACTCGGTGTTTGTAATGTGTTTGAGAAAATGGCGGATTGCTTCCCGATGTGACGTCATCGCTCCGAGACGCCAAAATTCACCCATTTAGAGTTCGGAAATCGGTTAAAAAAATATATGGTCTTTTTTCTGCAACATCAAGGTGTATATTGACGCTTACATAGGTCTGGTGATAATGTTCCCCTTTAAGTGTGTGGGGGACTGTATTTCCCAGTCACGGGCAAAAATACATCAAGTTATGAAAATTTTACTTTTTCTAGTCCAGTGTTTTTAAACCTTTTTTGAGCCAAGGCACATTTTTTGCGATTAAAAAATGCGGAGGCACACCACCAGCAGAAATCACTAAAAAACGAAACTCAGTTGACAGTAAAACATACTTGCCAACCTTGAGACCTCCGATTTCGGGAGGTGGGGGGTGGGGGGCGTGGTCGGGGTGGGGCAGGGGCGTGGCTAAGAGGGGAGGAGTATATTTACAGCTAGAGTTCACCAAGTCAAGTATTTCATATATATATATATATATATGTATATATACAGGTAAAAGCCAGTAAATTAGAATATTTTGAAAAACTTGATTTATTTCAGTAATTGCATTCAAAAGGTGTAACTTGTACATTATATTTATTCATTGCACACAGACTGATGCATTCAAATGTTTATTTCATTTAATTTTGATGATTTGAAGTGGCAACAAATGAAAATCCAAAATTCCGTGTGTCACAAAATTAGAATATTACTTAAGGCTAATACAAAAAAGGGATTTTTAGAAATGTTGGCCAACTGAAAAGTATGAAAATGAAAAATATGAGCATGTACAATACTCAATACTTGGTTGGAGCTCCTTTTGCCTCAATTACTGCGTTAATGCGGCGTGGCATGGAGTCGATGAGTTTCTGGCACTGCTCAGGTGTTATGAGAGCCCAGGTTGCTCTGATAGTGGCCTTCAACTCTTCTGCGTTTTTGGGTCTGGCATTCTGCATCTTCCTTTTCACAATACCCCACAGATTTTCTATGGGGCTAAGGTCAGGGGAGTTGGCGGGCCAATTTAGAACAGAAATACCACGGTCCGTAAACCAGGCACGGGTAGATTTTGCGCTGTGTGCAGGCGCCAAGTCCTGTTGGAACTTGAAATCTCCATCTCCATAGAGCAGGTCAGCAGCAGGAAGCATGAAGTGCTCTAAAACTTGCTGGTAGACGGCTGCGTTGACCCTGGATCTCAGGAAACAGAGTGGACCGACACCAGCAGATGACATGGCACCCCAAACCATCACCCAACCATGCAAATTTTGCATTTCCTTTGGAAATCGAGGTCCCAGAGTCTGGAGGAAGACAGGAGAGGCACAGGATCCACGTTGCCTGAAGTCTAGTGTAAAGTTTCCACCATCAGTGATGGTTTGGGGTGCCATGTCATCTGCTGGTGTCGGTCCACTCTGTTTCCTGAGATCCAGGATGGAGATTTCAAGTTCCAACAGGACTTGGCGCCTGCACACAGCGCAAAATCTACCCGTGCCTGGTTTACGGACCATGGTATTTCTGTTCTAAATTGGGCCGCCAACTCCCCTGACCTTAGCCCCATAGAAAATCTGTGGGGTATTGTGAAAAGGAAGATGCAGAATGCCAGACCCAAAAACGCAGAAGAGTTGAAGGCCACTATCAGAGCAACCTGGGCTCTCATAACACCTGAGCAGTGCCAGAAACTCATGGACTCCATGCCACGCCGCATTAACGCAGTAATTGAGGCAAAAGGAGCTCCAACCAAGTATTGAGTATTGTACATGCTCATATTTTTCATTTTCATACTTTTCAGTTGGCCAACATTTCTAAAAATCCCTTTTTTGTATTAGCCTTAAGTAATATTCAAATTTTGTGACACACGGAATTTTGGATTTTCATTTGTTGCCACTTCAAATCATCAAAATTAAATGAAATAAACATTTGAATGCATCAGTCTGTGTGCAATGAATAAATATAATGTACAAGTTACACCTTTTGAATGCAATTACTGAAATAAATCAAGTTTTTCAAAATATTCTAATTTACTGGCTTTTACCTGTATGTATGTATGTATATATATATATATATATATATATATATATATACACGGTAGAGTAGAGGTTGAATAATTAGTGTACGGGTTTGCCTAAGAAAGGTCGTGTAGAAGAAAAAAAAGCGTATGTTTGGGGAGCGTGTGTAACTGAGAACCAGAGCAAGAGTGAGGGAGCGTAGTCAAACAAAGAGAATCCTGAGTCAGCAGCAGAGTAGCTCTCTCTCTCTCTCTCTCTCTCTCTCTCTCTCTCTCTCTCTCTCTCTCTCTCTCTCTCTCTCTCTCTCTCTCTCTCCTTTTACCAGCCTGGGTTCTTGCATGCTATTTCTTGCTTCCTGCCCTCCCCCTTTTCCTTTTGGCTCTGGAAGTCAGGCTGCTTGAGTAGTCCACTCAGAGCATTCTCTTCAGTTCTCTTTGTACGTTAATTGTTCGCTTGGACATTTTCGATCGAGGCCATCAGTTCCACTGTTGATTGTACACATGGTTCAAGTATAATTGGTAATACTCACATGCACACTTCACTGTCAGACTTTTGGAGAGTTGGACTTTGCTCTGTTTCTATTATTGTGTGTGTGGTTATTATTCTTCCATGTTGTATGAAACATTGTATTAGTGTTGTCCCGATACCAATATTTTGGCATTATTTTTAGAGATGTCCGATAATGGCTTTTTTACCGATATCTGATATTCCGATATTGTCCAATTCCTGATACCGATATTGTCATGTCTGTGTAATCATGTTTTGTTTTGTTTAGTTATTGGACTCTTTAGTTTCTGGCTTTTCACTCCCTTGTCTTGTTTCCATGGTTACCCATCAGAGGTGGGTAGTAACGCGCTACATTTACTCCGTTACATCTACTTGAGTAACTTTTGGGATAAATTGTACTTCTAAGAGTAGTTTTAATGCAACATACTTTTACTTTTACTTGAGTATATTTATAGAGAAGAAACGCTACTTTTACTCCGCTACTTTTATCTACATTCAGCTCGCTACTCGCTACTAATTTTTATCGATCTGTTAATGCACGCTTTGTTTGTTTTGGTCTGTCAGACAGACCTTCATAGTGCCTGCGTTTCAACAAATACAGTCACTGGTGACGTTCACTCCGTTCCACCAATCAGATGCAGTCACTGGTGACGTTGGACCAATCAAACAGAGCGAGGCGGTCACATGACCTGACTTAAACAAGTTGAAAAACTTATTGGGGTGTTACCATTTAGTGGTCAATTGTACGGAATATGTACTGTACTGTGCAATCTACTGATAAAAGTTTCAATCAATCAATCAAAAGTGTGAAGGAAAAAAGACCCTTTTTTATTTCCCGTCAAAAGCCTAAAGACTGACTGCACAGTTCCTGTCTTCACAATAAAAGTGCCGCTCCATCGCGCCTGCGCTTTCAAAACAAGAGTCTCCGAAAGCCAGCGCAAACAAGCTAGCAAGCTACGGAGTTTGCCGCCAATGTATTTCTTGTAAAGTGTATAAAAACGAATATGGAAGCTGGACAAATAAGATGCCAAAAACCAACCACTTTCATGTGGTATTAGACAGAAAGGAAGACTTTTTTTCTCCTCCATTTGAAAACGTGGACGCTATCAGCACTACTGTTAGATTACAATCAATGCAAGTCATCAGAATCAGGTAATACACCAACTTATATTCTTGTCTTCATGAAAGAAAGGAATCTATATGTGTTAAACATGCATGTATATTCATTAAAACACCTTTAACATGTAAACAAAAACGGCAAAATAAATAAATATAAATTATATACTGTATATATATATATATATATATATATATATATATATATATATATATATATAAAAATAAATGTGTATATATATATATATAAATGTGTGTGTGTATATATATATATATGTGTATGTATATATATATATATATATATATATATATATATATATGATATGTGTGTGTATGTTACTCATCAGTTACTCAGTACTTGAGTAGTTTTTTCACAACATACTGTGTGTGTGTGTGTGTGTGTGTGTGTGTGTGTGTGTGTGTATATATATATACACATCATATATATATATATATATATATATATATATATATATATATATATATATATATATATATATATGATATGTGTGTGTATGTTACTCAGTACTTGAGTAGTTTTTTCACAACATACTTTTTACTTTTACTCAAGTAAATATTTGGGTGACTACTCCTTACTTTTACTTGAGTAATAAATCTCTAAAGTAACAGTACTCTTACTTGAGTACAATTTCTGGCTACTCTACCCACCCCTGTTACCCATTAGTTTCACCTGTTCCACGTTTGGACTCATTGTGCACTCTTGTTTGTCACCATAGCAACCCACTAGTTTTCACCTGCCCTCACGACTCACGCACCTGTCTTTAATCATGTCACTATTATTTAAACCCATTGTTGCCAGGAAGTCTCCCTGGCGACATCATACCCCCTGACTTTCTGCTTCTCACTCTGTTTACCTCTGCGCACTTCATGCCATGTCAAGTAAGTTTTTTCTATTCATGCCACAGTTAGCGACTTTTGTTCATGTCCATAGTTTTTTTGCCCACGTGCAAGTCTTTTTGTTTCGTTAGTCAAGTTTGTACTTCCGCCTTGAGTGCGCTTTTTGTTCCTTTGTTAGTGTAAAATAAATCATCTCTTCACCTTCACGCCATGTCTGGTCCAAATGTTCATTTGCACCACGGGAGAACAAACCACGCCATAGTCCAAGTCATGACAGATATCAAGCGATAGCGATATATACAGTGGTGGAATGAACACATTATTATGCCTAATTGTGTTGTGATGCCCCGCTGGATGCATTAAACAATGTAACGAGGTTTTCCAAAATAAATCAACTCAAGTTATGGAAAAAAAATGCCAACATGGCACTGCCATATTTATTATTGAAGTCACAAAGTGTCACGACTTGATCTTGGGAGTGTGCTTTTCCAGGATGCAACGGAAAGTTGGCACGGGCGAGACGGGAATGAAGGTACATGATTTATTGAAACACTAGAACTACAAAAAAGGATCAAACCAAAGCGCGCACAGTGGCGGAAACTATGAACAATTAAACAAAACATAAACTGTGGCTTGATAAACAAAAACTTACTTGGCATGGAACCGGCATGAAAAAAGAGCAGCAAGGATCATAAGGGTGCGCAGAAGCATATATGGGGTGAGGTCGTCAGGCCGAACAACAGAAAATGAATGAACTTAAATACTATGGACATGATTAGTGAAAGCAGGTGCGTGACTCAAAACGTGAAACAGGTGCGTGACGTGACAGGTGAAAACTAATGGTTGCTATGGTGACAAACAAGAGTGCACAATGAGTCCAAACGTGGAACAGGTGAAACTAATGGGTAATCATGCAAACAAGACAAGGGAGTGAAAAGCCAGAAACTAAACAAAACATGACTTAAAACAAAAGATGATTACACAGACATGACACAAAGTGCATTTTTTTTTTTTAACATGCCTCAAAACAATAACAGTGCAATACTTTTTCATAACATGGTCACTACTGCCTAGGTTCTCTTGTTATATTCTTATTTTACTGTTATATTTTTATTCTCATCGTTGCTCTTTATTTTTATTCTTATTGTAATATTTTTCTATTCTGTTTCCATTTATACCCCCATTATTTACTTTTTACTTTTTAAATTCGATCTCAACTCTGTACACTGCTGCTGGAATTGTAATTTTCCTGAGGGAACTCTCCTGAAGGAATCAATAAAGTACTATCTATTTGGGACATGCTCTCCCTGAGAGAGACTATGAGGAGGTTGAGGTGGAGGGGTTTGGCTGTTAGCGGGGGGGTTATATTGTAGCGTCCCAGAAGAGTTAGTACTACAAGGGATTCTGGGTATTTGTTCTGTTGTGTTACGGTGCGGATGTTCTCCCGAAATGTGTTTGTCATTCTTGTTTGGTGTGGGTTCACAGTGTGGCGCATATTTGTAACAGTGTTAAAGTTGTTTATACGGCCACCCTCAGTGTGACCTGTATGGCTGTTGACCAAGTATGTCTTGCATCAATTCGTAATGAGTAAAGCCGTAGATATTATGTGACGGGGATGGCATGCACGTAAAGGAAGTACCTTAAAGGTTTATTGTCTCTCTGTACTTCTCCCTGCGTCCGTGTACACAGCAGCGTTTAAAAACGTCATACATTTTACTTTTAAAAACCGATGCCGATAATAACGAAACCGATACCGATAATTTCCGATATTACATTTTAAAACACTCGGCAGTCCGATATTATCGGACATCCCTAATTATTTTGATACTTTTCGGTACTTTTCTAAATAAAGGGAACCACAAAAAAATTCATTATTGGCTTTATTTTAACAAAAAATCTTAGTGTACATGAAACATATGTTTATTATTGTAATTTAGTCCTTAAATAAAGTAGTGAACATACTAGACAACTTGTCTTTTAGTAGTAAGTAAACAAACAAAGACTCCTAATTAGTCTATGCAGTAACATATTGTGTCATTTATACACCTATTATTTTGTACACTTTATGAGGGACAAACTGTACAAATGGATTATTAATCTACTTGTTCATTTACTGTTAATATCTGCTTATTTTCTCTTTTAACATGTTCTATCTACACTTCTGTTAAAATGTAATAATCACTTATTTCTTCTCTTCTTTGATACTTTACATTAGTTTTGGATGATACCACACATTTAGGTATCGATCCGATACCAAGTAATTAAAGGTTCATACAGTGGTCATAAATTAAGTTCTCATGTGTCCAGGGACGTATTTACTGAGTTTATGAATATAATATGAATTAAAAACATTTTTTTAGATACGCTATTGCACTTGGTATCATTACAGTTTTGGATGACACCACAAATTTGGGTATCAATCCGATACCAAGTAGTTACAGGATCATACATTGGTCATATTCAAAGTCCTCATGTGTCCAGGGCCGTATTTACTGACTTTATAAACATAATATATATATATTTTTTTTAAACGAAATAAGTTATTGTGATGCCAAAAAATGTCGATGTAATCATAGTAGTATCGACGAGATACGCTAATGTACTTGGTATCATTACAGTGGATGTAAGGTGTAGATCCACCCATGGCGTTTGTTTATCAATCAATCAATCAATGTTTATTTATATAGCCCTAAATCACAAGTGTCTCAAAGGGCTGCACAAGCCACAACAACATCCTCGGTACAAAGCCCACATAAGGGCAAGGAAAAACTCACCCCAGTGGGACGTCGATGTGAATGACTATGAGAAACCTTGGAGAGGACCGCATATGTGGGTAACCCCCCCCCCCCCCCCCCTCTAGGGGAGACCGAAAGCAATGGATGTCGAGTGGGTCTGACATAATATTGTGAGAGTCCAGTCCATAGTGGATCCAACATAATAGTAAGAGTCCAGTCCATAGTGGATCTAACATAATAGTGAGAGTCCAGTCCATAGTGGATCTAACATAATAGTGTGAGTCCAGTCCATAGTGGATCTAACATAATAGTGTGAGTCCAGTCCATAGTGGATCTAACATAATAGTGTGAGAGTCCAGTCCATAGTGGATCTAACATAATATTGTGAGAGTCCAGTCCATAGTAGATCCAACATAATAGTGTGAGAGTCCAGTCCATAGTGGAGCTAACATAATAGTGAGAGTCCAGTCCATAGTGGATCTAACATAATAGTGAGAGTCCAGTCCATAGTGGATCTAACATAATAGTGAGAGTCCAGTCCATAGTGGATCTAACATAATAGTGTGAGAGTCCAGTCCATAGTGGATCTAACATAATAGTGTGAGAGTCCAGTCCATAGTGGATCTAACATAATAGTGTGAGAGTCCAGTCCATAGTGGATCTAACATAATAGTGAGAGTCCAGTCCATAGTGGATCTAACATAATAGTGTGAGAGTCCAGTCCATAGTGGATCTAACATAATAGTGAGAGTCCAGTCCATAGTGGATCTAACATAATAGTGAGAGTCCAGTCCATAGTGGATCTAACATAATAGTGTGAGAGTCCAGTCCATAGTGGATCTAACATAATAGTGAGAGTCCAGTCCATAGTGGATCTAACATAATAGTGAGAGTCCAGTCCATAGTGGATCTAACATAATAGTGTGAGAGTCCAGTCCATAGTGGATCTAACATAATAGTGAGAGTCCAGTCCATAGTGGATCTAACATAATAGTGAGAGTCCAGTCCATAGTGGATCTAACATAATAGTGTGAGAGTCCAGTCCATAGTGGATCTAACATAATAGTGTGAGTCCAGTCCATAGTGGATCTAACATAATAGTGTGAGAGTCCAGTCCATAGTGGATCTAACATAATAGTGTGAGAGTCCAGTCCATAGTGGATCTAACATAATAGTGAGAGTCCAGTCCATAGTGGATCCAACATAATAGTGTGAGAGTCCAGTCCATAGTGGATCTAACATAATAGTGAGAGTCCAGTCCATAGTGGATCTAACATAATAGTGAGAGTCCAGTCCATAGTGGATCTAACATAATAGTGTGAGAGTCCAGTCCATAGTGGATCTAACATAATAGTGTGAGAGTCCAGTCCATAGTGGATCTAACATAATAGTGAGAGTCCAGTCCATAGTGGATCTAACATAATAGTGAGAGTCCAGTCCATAGTGGATCTAACATAATAGTGTGAGAGTCCAGTCCATAGTGGATCTAACATAATAGTGTGAGAGTCCAGTCCATAGTGGATCTAACATAATAGTGAGAGTCCAGTCCATAGTGGATCCAACATAATAGTGTGAGAGTCCAGTCCATAGTGGATCTAACATAATAGTGAGAGTCCAGTCCATAGTGGATCTAACATAATAGTGAGAGTCCAGTCCATAGTGGATCTAACATAATAGTGTGAAAGTCCAGTCCATAGTGGATCTAACATAATATAATAGTGAGAGTCCAGTCCATAGTGGATCTAACATAATAGTGAGAGTTCAGTCCATAGTGGATCTAACATAATAGTGAGAGTCCAGTCCATAGTGGATCTAACATAATAGTGTGAGTCCAGTCCATAGTGGATCTAACATAATAGTGTGAGAGTCCAGTCCATAGTGGATCTAACATAATAGTGTGAGTCCAGTCCATAGTGGATCTAACATAATAGTGTGAGAGTCCAGTCCATAGTGGATCTAACATAATAGTGAGAGTCCAGTCCATAGTGGATCCAACATAATAGTGTGAAAGTCCAGTCCATAGTGGATCTAACATAATAGTGAGAGTCCAGTCCATAGTGGATCTAACATAATAGTGAGAGTCCAGTCCATAGTGGATCTAACATAATAGTGTGAGAGTCCAGTCCATAGTGGATCTAACATAATAGTGTGAGTCCAGTCCATAGTGGATCTAACATAATAGTGTGAGAGTCCAGTGCATAGTGGATCCAACATAATAGTAAGAGTCCAGTCCATAGTGGATCTAACATAATAGTGAGAGTCCAGTCCATAGTGGATCTAACATAATAGTGTGAGTCCAGTCCATAGTGGATCTAACATAATAGTGTGAGTCCAGTCCATAGTGGATCTAACATAATAGTGTGAGAGTCCAGTCCATAGTGGATCTAACATAATATTGTGAGAGTCCAGTCCATAGTAGATCCAACATAATAGTGTGAGAGTCCAGTCCATAGTGGAGCTAACATAATAGTGAGAGTCCAGTCCATAGTGGATCTAACATAATAGTGAGAGTCCAGTCCATAGTGGATCTAAGATAATAGTGAGAGTCCAGTCCATAGTGGATCTAACATAATAGTGTGAGAGTCCAGTCCATAGTGGATCTAACATAATAGTGTGAGAGTCCAGTCCATAGTGGATCTAACATAATAGTGTGAGAGTCCAGTCCATAGTGGATCTAACATAATAGTGAGAGTCCAGTCCATAGTGGATCTAACATAATAGTGTGAGAGTCCAGTCCATAGTGGATCTAACATAATAGTGTGAGTCCAGTCCATAGTGGATCTAACATAATAGTGTGAGAGTCCAGTCCATAGTGGATCTAACATAATAGTGAGAGTCCAGTCCATAGTGGATCTAACATAATAGTGAGAGTCCAGTCCATAGTGGATCTAACATAATAGTGAGAGTCCAGTCCATAGTGGATCTAACATAATAGTGTGAGAGTCCAGTCCATAGTGGATCTAACATAATAGTGTGAGAGTCCAGTCCATAGTGGATCTAACATAATAGTGAGAGTCCAGTCCATAGTGGATCCAACATAATAGTGTGAAAGTCCAGTCCATAGTGGATCTAACATAATAGTGAGAGTCCAGTCCATAGTGGATCTAACATAATAGTGTGAGAGTCCAGTCCATAGTGGATCTAACATAATAGTGTGAGTCCAGTCCATAGTGGATCTAACATAATAGTGTGAGAGTCCAGTGCATAGTGGATCCAACATAATAGTAAGAGTCCAGTCCATAGTGGATCTAACATAATAGTGAGAGTCCAGTCCATAGTGGATCTAACATAATAGTGTGAGTCCAGTCCATAGTGGATCTAACATAATAGTGTGAGTCCAGTCCATAGTGGATCTAACATAATAGTGTGAGAGTCCAGTCCATAGTGGATCTAACATAATATTGTGAGAGTCCAGTCCATAGTAGATCCAACATAATAGTGTGAGAGTCCAGTCCATAGTGGAGCTAACATAATAGTGAGAGTCCAGTCCATAGTGGATCTAACATAATAGTGAGAGTCCAGTCCATAGTGGATCTAACATAATAGTGAGAGTCCAGTCCATAGTGGATCTAACATAATAGTGTGAGAGTCCAGTCCATAGTGGATCTAACATAATAGTGTGAGAGTCCAGTCCATAGTGGATCTAACATAATAGTGTGAGAGTCCAGTCCATAGTGGATCTAACATAATAGTGAGAGTCCAGTCCATAGTGGATCTAACATAATAGTGTGAGAGTCCAGTCCATAGTGGATCTAACATAATAGTGAGAGTCCAGTCCATAGTGGATCTAACATAATAGTGAGAGTCCAGTCCATAGTGGATCTAACATAATAGTGTGAGAGTCCAGTCCATAGTGGATCTAACATAATAGTGAGAGTCCAGTCCATAGTGGATCTAACATAATAGTGAGAGTCCAGTCCATAGTGGATCTAACATAATAGTGTGAGAGTCCAGTCCATAGTGGATCTAACATAATAGTGAGAGTCCAGTCCATAGTGGATCTAACATAATAGTGAGAGTCCAGTCCATAGTGGATCTAACATAATAGTGTGAGAGTCCAGTCCATAGTGGATCTAACATAATAGTGTGAGTCCAGTCCATAGTGGATCTAACATAATAGTGTGAGAGTCCAGTCCATAGTGGATCTAACATAATAGTGTGAGAGTCCAGTCCATAGTGGATCTAACATAATAGTGAGAGTCCAGTCCATAGTGGATCCAACATAATAGTGTGAGAGTCCAGTCCATAGTGGATCTAACATAATAGTGAGAGTCCAGTCCATAGTGGATCTAACATAATAGTGAGAGTCCAGTCCATAGTGGATCTAACATAATAGTGTGAGAGTCCAGTCCATAGTGGATCTAACATAATAGTGTGAGAGTCCAGTCCATAGTGGATCTAACATAATAGTGAGAGTCCAGTCCATAGTGGATCTAACATAATAGTGAGAGTCCAGTCCATAGTGGATCTAACATAATAGTGTGAGAGTCCAGTCCATAGTGGATCTAACATAATAGTGTGAGAGTCCAGTCCATAGTGGATCTAACATAATAGTGAGAGTCCAGTCCATAGTGGATCCAACATAATAGTGTGAGAGTCCAGTCCATAGTGGATCTAACATAATAGTGAGAGTCCAGTCCATAGTGGATCTAACATAATAGTGAGAGTCCAGTCCATAGTGGATCTAACATAATAGTGTGAAAGTCCAGTCCATAGTGGATCTAACATAATATAATAGTGAGAGTCCAGTCCATAGTGGATCTAACATAATAGTGAGAGTTCAGTCCATAGTGGATCTAACATAATAGTGAGAGTCCAGTCCATAGTGGATCTAACATAATAGTGTGAGTCCAGTCCATAGTGGATCTAACATAATAGTGTGAGAGTCCAGTCCATAGTGGATCTAACATAATAGTGTGAGTCCAGTCCATAGTGGATCTAACATAATAGTGTGAGAGTCCAGTCCATAGTGGATCTAACATAATAGTGAGAGTCCAGTCCATAGTGGATCCAACATAATAGTGTGAAAGTCCAGTCCATAGTGGATCTAACATAATAGTGAGAGTCCAGTCCATAGTGGATCTAACATAATAGTGAGAGTCCAGTCCATAGTGGATCTAACATAATAGTGTGAGAGTCCAGTCCATAGTGGATCTAACATAATAGTGTGAGTCCAGTCCATAGTGGATCTAACATAATAGTGTGAGAGTCCAGTGCATAGTGGATCCAACATAATAGTAAGAGTCCAGTCCATAGTGGATCTAACATAATAGTGAGAGTCCAGTCCATAGTGGATCTAACATAATAGTGTGAGTCCAGTCCATAGTGGATCTAACATAATAGTGTGAGTCCAGTCCATAGTGGATCTAACATAATAGTGTGAGAGTCCAGTCCATAGTGGATCTAACATAATATTGTGAGAGTCCAGTCCATAGTAGATCCAACATAATAGTGTGAGAGTCCAGTCCATAGTGGAGCTAACATAATAGTGAGAGTCCAGTCCATAGTGGATCTAACATAATAGTGAGAGTCCAGTCCATAGTGGATCTAAGATAATAGTGAGAGTCCAGTCCATAGTGGATCTAACATAATAGTGTGAGAGTCCAGTCCATAGTGGATCTAACATAATAGTGTGAGAGTCCAGTCCATAGTGGATCTAACATAATAGTGTGAGAGTCCAGTCCATAGTGGATCTAACATAATAGTGAGAGTCCAGTCCATAGTGGATCTAACATAATAGTGTGAGAGTCCAGTCCATAGTGGATCTAACATAATAGTGAGAGTCCAGTCCATAGTGGATCTAACATAATAGTGAGAGTCCAGTCCATAGTGGATCTAACATAATAGTGAGAGTCCAGTCCATAGTGGATCTAACATAATAGTGTGAGAGTCCAGTCCATAGTGGATCTAACATAATAGTGTGAGAGTCCAGTCCATAGTGGATCTAACATAATAGTGAGAGTCCAGTCCATAGTGGATCCAACATAATAGTGTGAGAGTCCAGTCCATAGTGGATCTAACATAATAGTGAGAGTCCAGTCCATAGTGGATCTAACATAATAGTGTGAGAGTCCAGTCCATAGTGGATCTAACATAATAGTGTGAGAGTCCAGTCCATAGTGGATCTAACATAATAGTGAGAGTCCAGTCCATAGTGGATCCAACATAATAGTGTGAGAGTCCAGTCCATAGTGGATCTAACATAATAGTGAGAGTCCAGTCCATAGTGGATCTAACATAATAGTGAGAGTCCAGTCCATAGTGGATCTAACATAATAGTGTGAAAGTCCAGTCCATAGTGGATCTAACATAATATAATAGTGAGAGTCCAGTCCATAGTGGATCTAACATAATAGTGAGAGTTCAGTCCATAGTGGATCTAACATAATAGTGAGAGTCCAGTCCATAGTGGATCTAACATAATAGTGTGAGTCCAGTCCATAGTGGATCTAACATAATAGTGTGAGAGTCCAGTCCATAGTGGATCTAACATAATAGTGTGAGTCCAGTCCATAGTGGATCTAACATAATAGTGTGAGAGTCCAGTCCATAGTGGATCTAACATAATAGTGAGAGTCCAGTCCATAGTGGATCCAACATAATAGTGTGAAAGTCCAGTCCATAGTGGATCTAACATAATAGTGAGAGTCCAGTCCATAGTGGATCTAACATAATAGTGAGAGTCCAGTCCATAGTGGATCTAACATAATAGTGTGAGAGTCCAGTCCATAGTGGATCTAACATAATAGTGTGAGTCCAGTCCATAGTGGATCTAACATAATAGTGTGAGAGTCCAGTGCATAGTGGATCCAACATAATAGTAAGAGTCCAGTCCATAGTGGATCTAACATAATAGTGAGAGTCCAGTCCATAGTGGATCTAACATAATAGTGTGAGTCCAGTCCATAGTGGATCTAACATAATAGTGTGAGTCCAGTCCATAGTGGATCTAACATAATAGTGTGAGAGTCCAGTCCATAGTGGATCTAACATAATATTGTGAGAGTCCAGTCCATAGTAGATCCAACATAATAGTGTGAGAGTCCAGTCCATAGTGGAGCTAACATAATAGTGAGAGTCCAGTCCATAGTGGATCTAACATAATAGTGAGAGTCCAGTCCATAGTGGATCTAAGATAATAGTGAGAGTCCAGTCCATAGTGGATCTAACATAATAGTGTGAGAGTCCAGTCCATAGTGGATCTAACATAATAGTGTGAGAGTCCAGTCCATAGTGGATCTAACATAATAGTGTGAGAGTCCAGTCCATAGTGGATCTAACATAATAGTGAGAGTCCAGTCCATAGTGGATCTAACATAATAGTGTGAGAGTCCAGTCCATAGTGGATCTAACATAATAGTGTGAGTCCAGTCCATAGTGGATCTAACATAATAGTGTGAGAGTCCAGTCCATAGTGGATCTAACATAATAGTGAGAGTCCAGTCCATAGTGGATCTAACATAATAGTGAGAGTCCAGTCCATAGTGGATCTAACATAATAGTGAGAGTCCAGTCCATAGTGGATCTAACATAATAGTGTGAGAGTCCAGTCCATAGTGGATCTAACATAATAGTGTGAGAGTCCAGTCCATAGTGGATCTAACATAATAGTGAGAGTCCAGTCCATAGTGGATCCAACATAATAGTGTGAGAGTCCAGTCCATAGTGGATCTAACATAATAGTGAGAGTCCAGTCCATAGTGGATCTAACATAATAGTGAGAGTCCAGTCCATAGTGGATCTAACATAATAGTGTGAAAGTCCAGTCCATAGTGGATCTAACATAATATAATAGTGAGAGTCCAGTCCATAGTGGATCTAACATAATAGTGAGAGTTCAGTCCATAGTGGATCTAACATAATAGTGAGAGTCCAGTCCATAGTGGATCTAACATAATAGTGTGAGTCCAGTCCATAGTGGATCTAACATAATAGTGTGAGAGTCCAGTCCATAGTGGATCTAACATAATAGTGAGAGTCCAGTCCATAGTGGATCCAACATAATAGTGTGAAAGTCCAGTCCATAGTGGATCTAACATAATAGTGAGAGTCCAGTCCATAGTGGATCTAACATAATAGTGAGAGTCCAGTCCATAGTGGATCTAACATAATAGTGTGAGAGTCCAGTCCATAGTGGATCTAACATAATAGTGTGAGTCCAGTCCATAGTGGATCTAACATAATAGTGTGAGAGTCCAGTGCATAGTGGATCCAACATAATAGTAAGAGTCCAGTCCATAGTGGATCTAACATAATAGTGAGAGTCCAGTCCATAGTGGATCTAACATAATAGTGTGAGTCCAGTCCATAGTGGATCTAACATAATAGTGTGAGTCCAGTCCATAGTGGATCTAACATAATAGTGTGAGAGTCCAGTCCATAGTGGATCTAACATAATATTGTGAGAGTCCAGTCCATAGTAGATCCAACATAATAGTGTGAGAGTCCAGTCCATAGTGGAGCTAACATAATAGTGAGAGTCCAGTCCATAGTGGATCTAACATAATAGTGAGAGTCCAGTCCATAGTGGATCTAAGATAATAGTGAGAGTCCAGTCCATAGTGGATCTAACATAATAGTGTGAGAGTCCAGTCCATAGTGGATCTAACATAATAGTGTGAGAGTCCAGTCCATAGTGGATCTAACATAATAGTGTGAGAGTCCAGTCCATAGTGGATCTAACATAATAGTGAGAGTCCAGTCCATAGTGGATCTAACATAATAGTGTGAGAGTCCAGTCCATAGTGGATCTAACATAATAGTGAGAGTCCAGTCCATAGTGGATCTAACATAATAGTGAGAGTCCAGTCCATAGTGGATCTAACATAATAGTGTGAGAGTCCAGTCCATAGTGGATCTAACATAATAGTGAGAGTCCAGTCCATAGTGTATCTAACATAATAGTGAGAGTCCAGTCCATAGTGGATCTAACATAATAGTGTGAGAGTCCAGTCCATAGTGGATCTAACATAATAGTGAGAGTCCAGTCCATAGTGGATCTAACATAATAGTGAGAGTCCAGTCCATAGTGGATCTAACATAATAGTGTGAGAGTCCAGTCCATAGTGGATCTAACATAATAGTGTGAGTCCAGTCCATAGTGGATCTAACATAATAGTGTGAGAGTCCAGTCCATAGTGGATCTAACATAATAGTGTGAGAGTCCAGTCCATAGTGGATCTAACATAATAGTGAGAGTCCAGTCCATAGTGGATCCAACATAATAGTGTGAGAGTCCAGTCCATAGTGGATCTAACATAATAGTGAGAGTCCAGTCCATAGTGGATCTAACATAATAGTGAGAGTCCAGTCCATAGTGGATCTAACATAATAGTGTGAGAGTCCAGTCCATAGTGGATCTAACATAATAGTGTGAGAGTCCAGTCCATAGTGGATCTAACATAATAGTGAGAGTCCAGTCCATAGTGGATCTAACATAATAGTGAGAGTCCAGTCCATAGTGGATCTAACATAATAGTGTGAGAGTCCAGTCCATAGTGGATCTAACATAATAGTGAGAGTCCAGTCCATAGTGGATCTAACATAATAGTGTGAGTCCAGTCCATAGTGGATCTAACATAATAGTGTGAGAGTCCAGTCCATAGTGGATCTAACATAATAGTGTGAGAGTCCAGTCCATAGTGGATCTAACATAATAGTGTGAGAGTCCAGTCCATAGTGGATCTAACATAATAGTGTGAGAGTCCAGTCCATAGTGGATCTAACATAATAGTGAGAGTCCAGTCCATAGTGGATCTAACATAATAGTGTGAGAGTCCAGTCCATAGTGGATCTAACATAATAGTGTGAGAGTCCAGTCCATAGTGGATCTAACATAATAGTGTGAGAGTCCAGTCCATAGTGGATCTAACATAATAGTGTGAGAGTCCAGTCCATAGTGGATCTAACATAATAGTGAGAGTCCAGTCCATAGTGGATCTAACATAATAGTGTGAGAGTCCAGTCCATAGTGGATCTAACATAATAGTGTGAGTCCAGTCCATAGTGGATCTAACATAATAGTGTGAGAGTCCAGTCCATAGTGGATCTAACATAATAGTGAGAGTCCAGTCCATAGTGGATCTAACATAATAGTGAGAGTCCAGTCCATAGTGGATCTAACATAATAGTGAGAGTCCAGTCCATAGTGGATCTAACATAATAGTGTGAGAGTCCAGTCCATAGTGGATCTAACATAATAGTGTGAGAGTCCAGTCCATAGTGGATCTAACATAATAGTGAGAGTCCAGTCCATAGTGGATCCAACATAATAGTGTGAGAGTCCAGTCCATAGTGGATCTAACATAATAGTGAGAGTCCAGTCCATAGTGGATCTAACATAATAGTGAGAGTCCAGTCCATAGTGGATCTAACATAATAGTGTGAAAGTCCAGTCCATAGTGGATCTAACATAATATAATAGTGAGAGTCCAGTCCATAGTGGATCTAACATAATAGTGAGAGTTCAGTCCATAGTGGATCTAACATAATAGTGAGAGTCCAGTCCATAGTGGATCTAACATAATAGTGTGAGTCCAGTCCATAGTGGATCTAACATAATAGTGTGAGAGTCCAGTCCATAGTGGATCTAACATAATAGTGTGAGTCCAGTCCATAGTGGATCTAACATAATAGTGTGAGAGTCCAGTCCATAGTGGATCTAACATAATAGTGAGAGTCCAGTCCATAGTGGATCCAACATAATAGTGTGAAAGTCCAGTCCATAGTGGATCTAACATAATAGTGAGAGTCCAGTCCATAGTGGATCTAACATAATAGTGAGAGTCCAGTCCATAGTGGATCTAACATAATAGTGTGAGAGTCCAGTCCATAGTGGATCTAACATAATAGTGTGAGTCCAGTCCATAGTGGATCTAACATAATAGTGTGAGAGTCCAGTGCATAGTGGATCTAACATAATAGTGAGAGTTCAGTCCATAGTGGATCTAACATAATAGTGAGAGTCCAGTCCATAGTGGATCCAACATAATAGTGTGAGAGTCCAGTCCATAGTGGATCTAACATAATAGTGAGAGTCCAGTCCATAGTGGATCTAACATAATAGTGAGAGTCCAGTCCATAGTGGATCTAACATAATAGTGTGAAAGTCCAGTCCATAGTGGATCTAACATAATATAATAGTGAGAGTCCAGTCCATAGTGGATCTAACATAATAGTGAGAGTTCAGTCCATAGTGGATCTAACATAATAGTGAGAGTCCAGTCCATAGTGGATCTAACATAATAGTGTGAGAGTCCAGTCCATAGTGGATCTAACATAATAGTGTGAGTCCAGTCCATAGTGGATCTAACATAATAGTGTGAGAGTCCAGTCCATAGTGGATCTAACATAATAGTGAGAGTCCAGTCCATAGTGGATCCAACATAATAGTGTGAAAGTCCAGTCCATAGTGGATCTAACATAATAGTGAGAGTCCAGTCCATAGTGGATCTAACATAATAGTGTGAAAGTCCAGTCCATAGTGGATCTAACATAATAGTGAGAGTCCAGTCCATAGTGGATCTAACATAATAGTGTGAGAGTCCAGTCCATAGTGGATCTAACATAATAGTGTGAAAGTCCAGTCCATAGTGGATCTAACATAATAGTGAGAGTCCAGTCCATAGTGGATCTAACATAATAGTGTGAGAGTCCAGTCCATAGTGGATCTAACATAATAGTGTGAGTCCAGTCCATAGTGGATCTAACATAATAGTGTGAGAGTCCAGTGCATAGTGGATCTAACATAATAGTGAGAGTTCAGTCCATAGTGGATCTAACATAATAGTGAGAGTCCAGTCCATAGTGGATCTAACATAATAGTGAGAGTCCAGTCCATAGTGGATCTAACATAATAGTGAGAGTCCAGTCCATAGTGGATCTAACATAATAGTGAGAGTCCAGTCCATAGTGGATCTAACATAATAGTGAGAGTCCAGTCCATAGTGGATCTAACATAATAGTGAGAGTCCAGTCCATAGTGGATCTAACATAATAGTGTGAGAGTCCAGTCCATAGTGGATCTAACATAATAGTGAGAGTCCAGTCCATAGTGGATCTAACATAATAGTGTGAGAGTCCAGTCCATAGTGGATCTAACATAATAGTGTGAGTCCAGTCCATAGTGGATCTAACATAATAGTGTGAGAGTCCAGTCCATAGTGGATCTAACATAATAGTGTGAGTCCAGTCCATAGTGGATCTAACATAATAGTGTGAGAGTCCAGTCCATAGTGGATCTAACATAATAGTGAGAGTTCAGTCCATAGTGGATCTAACATAATAGTGAGAGTCCAGTCCATAGTGGATCTAACATAATAGTGAGAGTCCAGTCCATAGTGGATCTAACATAATAGTGAGAGTCCAGTCCATAGTGGATCTAACATAATAGTGAGAGTCCAGTCCATAGTGGATCTAACATAATAGTGAGAGTCCAGTCCATAGTGGATCTAACATAATAGTGAGAGTCCAGTCCATAGTGGATCTAACATAATAGTGTGAGAGTCCAGTCCATAGTGGATCTAACATAATAGTGTGAGTCCAGTCCATAGTGGATCTAACATAATAGTGTGAGAATCCAGTCCATAGTGGATCTAACATAATAGTGTGAGAGTCCAGTCCATAGTGGATCTAACATAATAGTGAGAGTCCAGTCCATAGTGGATCCAACATAATAGTGTGAGTCCAGTCCATAGTGGATCTAACATAATAGTGTGAGAGTCCAGTCCATAGTGGATCTAACATAATAGTGAGAGTCCAGTCCATAGTGGATCTAACATAATAGTGTGAGAGTCCAGTGCATAGTGGATCTAACATACCGATAATAGTGAGAGTCCAGTCCATAGTGGATCTAACATAATAGTGAGAGTTCAGTCCATAGTGGATCTAACATAATAGTGTGAGAGTCCAGTGCATAGTGGATCTAACATACCGATAATAGTGAGAGTCCAGTCCATAGTGGATCTAACATAATAGTGAGAGTTCAGTCCATAGTGGATCTAACATAATAGTGAGAGTCCAGTCCATAGTGGATCTAACATAATAGTGTGAGAGTCCAGTCCATAGTGGATCTAACATAATAGTGTGAGTCCAGTCCATAGTGGATCTAACATAATAGTGTGAGAGTCCAGTCCATAGTGGATCTAACATAATAGTGAGAGTCCAGTCCATAGTGGATCCAACATAATAGTGTGAAAGTCCAGTCCATAGTGGATCTAACATAATAGTGAGAGTCCAGTCCATAGTGGATCTAACATAATAGTGAGAGTCCAGTCCATAGTGGATCTAACATAATAGTGAGAGTCCAGTCCATAGTGGATCTAACATAATAGTGTGAGAGTCCAGTCCATAGTGGATCTAACATAATAGTGAGAGTCCAGTCCATAGTGGATCTAACATAATAGTGTGAGTCCAGTCCATAGTGGATCTAACATAATAGTGTGAGAGTCCAGTCCATAGTGGATCTAACATAATAGTGAGAGTCCAGTCCATAGTGGATCTAACATAATAGTGTGAGAGTCCAGTCCATAGTGGATCTAACATAATAGTGAGAGTCCAGTCCATAGTGGATCTAACATAATAGTGTGAGTCCAGTCCATAGTGGATCTAACATAATAGTGCGAGTCCAGTCCATAGTGGATCTAACATAATAGTGTGAGTCCAGTCCATAGTGGATCTAACATAATAGTGTGAGAGTCCAGTCCATAGTGGATCTAACATAATAGTGAGAGTCCAGTCCATAGTGGATCTAACATAATAGTGTGAGAGTCCAGTGCATAGTGGATCTAACATACCGATAATAGTGAGAGTCCAGTCCATAGTGGATCTAACATAATAGTGAGAGTTCAGTCCATAGTGGATCTAACATAATAGTGAGAGTCCAGTCCATAGTGGATCTAACATAATAGTGTGAGAGTCCAGTCCATAGTGGATCTAACATAATAGTGTGAGTCCAGTCCATAGTGGATCTAACATAATAGTGTGAGAGTCCAGTCCATAGTGGATCTAACATAATAGTGAGAGTCCAGTCCATAGTGGATCCAACATAATAGTGTGAAAGTCCAGTCCATAGTGGATCTAACATAATAGTGAGAGTCCAGTCCATAGTGGATCTAACATAATAGTGAGAGTCCAGTCCATAGTGGATCTAACATAATAGTGAGAGTCCAGTCCATAGTGGATCTAACATAATAGTGTGAGAGTCCAGTCCATAGTGGATCTAACATAATAGTGAGAGTCCAGTCCATAGTGGATCTAACATAATAGTGTGAGTCCAGTCCATAGTGGATCTAACATAATAGTGTGAGAGTCCAGTCCATAGTGGATCTAACATAATAGTGAGAGTCCAGTCCATAGTGGATCTAACATAATAGTGTGAGAGTCCAGTCCATAGTGGATCTAACATAATAGTGAGAGTCCAGTCCATAGTGGATCTAACATAATAGTGTGAGTCCAGTCCATAGTGGATCTAACATAATAGTGAGAGTCCAGTCCATAGTGGATCTAACATAATAGTGTGAGTCCAGTCCATAGTGGATCTAACATAATAGTGTGAGAGTCCAGTCCATAGTGGATCTAACATAATAGTGAGAGTCCAGTCCATAGTGGATCTAACATAATAGTGAGAGTCCAGTCCATAGTGGATCTAACATAATAGTGTGAGTCCAGTCCATAGTGGATCTAACATAATAGTGTGAGAGTCCAGTCCATAGTGGATCTAACATAATAGTGAGAGTCCAGTCCATAGTGGATCTAACATAATAGTGTGAGTCCAGTCCATAGTGGATCTAACATAATAGTGTGAGAGTCCAGTCCATAGTGGATCTAACATAATAGTGAGAGTCCAGTCCATAGTGGATCTAACATAATAGTGTGAGAGTCCAGTCCATAGTGGATCCAACATAATAGTGAGAGTCCAGTCCATAGTGGATCTAACATAATAGTGTGAGTCCAGCCCATAGTGGATCTAACATAATAGTGTGAGAGTCCAGTCCATAGTGGATCTAACATAATAGTGAGAGTCCAGTCCATAGTGGATCTAACATAATCGTGTGAGAGTCCAGTCCATAGTGGATCTAACATAATAGTGAGAGTCCAGTCCATAGTGGATCTAACATAATAGTGTGAGAGTCCAGTCCATAGTGGATCTAACATAATAGTGAGAGTCCAGTCCATAGTGGATCCAACATAATAGTAATAACTGTATAAGTAGTTATATTGTGACGCCGGTGAGCTACGGGTTGTAGTGAAGCATGTTCAGATATTCCTCGTCCTCCAGTGATAATGATACTTGTAAGAAACTTACTTTATTTGTTGCCATGGAGGCCAGGATGAGTGATTTAGAAGTAGCTACAACACTGCAGACTGCTAAGTAGCGAGCCATGTCTTAAAACAGCTCTTCCTGAGGGTGTTTCAGTGTTATAACTTCACCTTTATCTTTACTTTTTACACCAAAATGCGTCCTTTTCTGTCTACACACTGTGTCTGCTTGTAAGTACTCTGTGTGTGTGCGCTGCCGAACATGCTCCTCTGCTCGTAACACCAGCAATGTCATGACATGACCGGTACTTTTTAGAGGCGTTATAGTACCGAATATAATCCATTAGTATGGCGGTACTATACTAGTACTGGTATAGTGTACAAGCCTACATTGTATACATAGAGAGTTGAACCCAATGCTTTGTGCAAGCACCTATACAGGCTAGGAGGATAAATATCAAGTTGGCCAAAGAAGCCAGGCTGGGTCTACATAAAAGATGTTGGTTTCTTTTTCACTCAAGTTTCTCTCCCTTGCTCTATTTTCCGTTGTCCCAAGACTATCTTTTGCATGTCACCACCATTGCAGACACCCAGCCCCGTTGGCAGATTCATCCCTCGCTCTCCTTGTTAAACAAACATGTCACACACTTGCAGAGAAACAAGGGATGGAAAGGTGTAAACAGGGTGTCACTGGGTAACCCGTGCCGTTAGATAATACACTATTATGTTAGATCCACTATGGACTGGACTCTCACAATATTATGTTAGATCCACTATGGACTGGACTCTCACACTATTATGTTAGATCCACTATGGACTGGACTCTCACAATATTATGTTAGATCCACTATGGACTGGACTCTCACTATTATGTTAGATCCACTATGGACTGGACTCTCACACTATTATGTTAGATCCACTATGGACTGAACTCTCACACTATTATGTTAGATCCACTATGGACTGGACTCTCACACTATTATGTTAGATCCACTATGGACTGGACTCTCACTATTATGTTAGATCCACTATGGACTGGACTCTCACTATTATGTTAGATCCACTATGGACTGGACTCTCACTATTATGTTAGATCCACTATGGACTGGACTCTCACTATTATGTTAGATCCACTATGGACTGGACTCTCACTATTATGTTAGATCCACTATGGACTGGACTCTCACTATTATGTTAGATCCACTATGGACTGGACTCTCACTCTGTTATGTTAGATCCACTATGGACTGGACTCTCACAATATTATGTTAGATCCACTATGGACTGGACTCTCACTATTATGTTAGATCCACTATGGACTGGACTCTCACACTATTATGTTGGATCCACTATGGACTGGACTCTCACAATATTATGTTAGATCCACTATGGACTGGACTCTCACTATTATGTTAGATCCACTATGGACTGGACTCTCACAATATTATGTTAGATCCACTATGGACTGGACTCTCACACTATTATGTTAGATCCACTATGGACTGGACTCTCACACTATTATGTTAGATCCACTATGGACTGGACTCTCACACTATTATGTTAGATCCACTATGGACTGGACTCTCACACTATTATGTTAGATCCACTATGGACTGGACTCTCACACTATTATGTTAGATCCACTATGGACTGGACTCTCACACTATTATGTTAGATCCACTATGGACTGGACTCTCACACTATTATGTTAGATCCACTATGGACTGGACTCTCACACTATTATGCTAGATCCACTATGGACTGGACTCTCACTATTATGTTAGATCCACTATGGACTGGACTCTCACTATTATGTTAGATCTACTATGGACTGGACTCTCACACTATTATGTTAGATCAACTATGGACTGGACTCTCACTATTATGTTAGATCCACTATGGACTGGACTCTCACACTATTATGTTAGATCCACTATGGACTGGACTCTCACTATTATGTTAGATCCACTATGGACTGGACTCTCACACTATTATGTTAGATCCACTATGGACTGGACTCTCACACTATTATGTTAGATCCACTATGGACTGGACTCTCACTATTATGTTAGATCCACTATGGACTGGACTCTCACTATTATGTTAGATCCACTATGGACTGGACTCTCACTATTATAAACAGGGTGTCACTGGGTAACCCATGCCGTTAGATAATAGGACTGTAAATCTTTTCAAACCTGAGGTCATTAAGTGTCATTATTAAAGACTGGCTGGAGGCTTGAGAGTGTGGACATTTTTTGTAGCGCCTACTGTATGTGAATCAAAGTGGTGCAACATGTTGGCTATTTTCACACTGCTCTTAAAAGTTGTTTGGTTTTTGCCCGGTGCTTTTCTGGTTTGAACAGCACAGAAACGGGGATAGGGAGTGAAGTCAACCCACCCGTGTTCTATCTCCACAGCCAGTGTCAAAGTCTTTCCTAGGAAGCTGATTCTTCAGTGTTTCTCAATTACCTTCTGTTCTGACCCATCATGTACAATCTACTGTACTACGTATTTAAATCATTTGGTTTTTGCCTCTCTCTAGACTCTCACACTATTATGTTAGATCCATTATGGACTGGACTCTCACACTATTATGTTAGATCCACTATGGACTGGACTCTCACACTATTATGTTAGATCCACTATGGACTGGACTCTCACACTATTATGTTAGATCCACTATGGACTGGACTCTCACTATTATGTTAGATCCACTATGGACTGGACTCTCACACTATTATGTTAGATCCACTATGGACTGGACTCTCACACTATTATGTTAGATCCACTATGGACTGGACTCTCACTATTATGTTAGATCCACTATGGACTGGACTCTCACACTATTATGTTAGATCCACTATGGACTGGACTCTCACTATTATGTTAGATCCACTATGGACTGGACTCTCACACTATTATGTTAGATCCACTATGGACTGGACTCTCACTCTGTTATGTTAGATCCACTATGGACTGGACTCTCACAATATTATGTTAGATCCACTATGGACTGGACTCTCACTATTATGTTAGATCCACTATGGACTGGACTCTCACACTATTATGTTGGATCCACTATGGACTGGACTCTCACAATATTATGTTAGATCCACTATGGACTGGACTCTCACTATTATGTTAGATTCACTATGGACTGGACTCTCACAATATTATGTTAGATCCACTATGGACTGGACTCTCACTATTATGTTGGATCCACTATGGACTGGACTCTCACTATTATGTTAGATCTACTATGGACTGGACTCTCACACTATTATGTTAGATCCACTATGGACTGGACTCTCACAATATTATGTTAGATCCACTATGGACTGAACTCTCACACTATTATGTTAGATCCACTATGGACTGGACTCTCACACTATTATGTTAGATCCATTATGGACTGGACTCTCACTATTATGTTAGATCCACTATGGACTGGACTCTCACTATTATGTTAGATCCACTATGGACTGGACTCTCTCACTATTATGTTAGATCCACTATGGACTGAACTCTCACACTATTATGTTAGATCCACTATGGACTGGACTCTCACACTATTATGTTAGATCCACTATGGACTGGACTCTCACACTATTATGTTAGATCCACTATGGACTGGACTCACACTATTATGTTAGATCCACTATGGACTGGACTCTCACACTATTATGTTAGATCCACTATGGACTGGACTCTCACTATTATGTTAGATCCACTATGGACTGGACTCTCACTATTATGTTAGATCCACTATGGACTGGACTCTCACTATTATAAACAGGGTGTCACTGGGTAACCCGTGCCGTTAGATAATAGGACTGTAAATCTTTTCAAACCTGAGGTCATTAAGTGTCATTATTAAATACTGGCTGGCGGCTTGAGAGTGTGGACATTTTTCGTAGCGCCTACTGTATGTGAATCAAAGTGGTGCTGTGTACATGTTGGCTATTTTCACACTGCTCTTAAAAGTTGTTTGGTTTTTGCCTTGTGCTTTTCTGGTTAGACCAGCACAGAAACGGGGATAGGAAGTGAAGTCAACCCACCCGTGTTCTATCTCCACAGCCAGTGTCAAAGTCTATCCTAGGAAGCTGATTCTTCAGTGTTTCTCAATTACCTTCTGTTCTGACCCATCATGTACAATCTACTGTACTACGTATTTAAATCATTTGGTTTTTGCCTCTCTCTAGACTCTCACACTATTATGTTAGATCCATTATGGACTGGACTCTCACTATTATGTTAGATCCACTATGGACTGGACTCTCACTATTATGTTAGATCCACTATGGACTGGACTCTCACTATTATGTTAGATCCACTCTGGACTGGACTCTCACACTATTATGTTAGATCCACTATGGACTGGACTCTCACACTATTATGTTAGATCCACTATGGACTGGACTCTCACTATTATGTTAGATCCACTATGGACTGGACTCTCACACTATTATGTTAGATCCACTATGGACTGGACTCTCACACTATTATGTTAGATCCACTATGGACTGGACTCTCACACTATTATGTTAGATCCACTATGGACTGGACTCTCACTCTGTTATGTTAGATCCACTATGGACTGGACTCTCACTATTATGTTAGATCCATTATGGACTGGACTCTCACACTATTATGTTAGATCCACTATGAACTGGACTCTCACTATTATGTTAGATCCACTATGGACTGGACTCTCACTATTATGTTAGATCCACTATGGACTGGACTCTCTCACTATTATGTTAGATCCACTATGGACTGGACTCTCACACTATTATGTTAGATCCACTATGGACTGGACTCTCACAATATTATGTTAGATCCACTATGGACTGGACTCTCACACTATTATGTTAGATCCACTATGGACTGGACTCTCACTATTATGTTAGATCCACTATGGACTGGACTCTCACTATTATGTTAGATCCACTATGGACTGGACTCTCACACTATTATGTTAGATCCACTATGGACTGGACTCTCACTATTATGTTAGATCCACTATGGACTGGACTCTCACACTATTATGTTAGATCCACTATGGACTGGACTCTCACACTATTATGTTAGATCCACTATGGACTGGACTCTCACACTATTATGTTAGATCCACTATGGACTGGACTCTCACACTATTATGTTAGATCCACTATGGATTGGACTCTCTCACTATTATGTTAGATCCACTATGGACTGGACTCTCTCACTATTATGTTAGATCCACTATGGACTGGACTCTCACTATTATGTTAGATCCATTATGGACTGGACTCTCACAATATTATGTTAGATCCACTATGGACTGGACTCTCACACTATTATGTTAGATCCACTATGGACTGGACTCTCACTATTATGTTAGATCCACTATGGACTGGACTCTCACTATTATGTTAGATCCACTATGGACTGGACTCTCACACTATTATGTTAGATCCACTATGGACTGGACTCTCACTATTATGTTAGATTCACTATGGACTGGACTCTCACTATTATGTTAGATCCACTATGGACTGGACTCTCTCACTATTATGTTAGATCCACTATGGACTGGACTCTCACACTATTATGTTAGATCCACTATGGACTGGACTCTCACACTATTATGTTAGATCCACTTTGGACTGGACTCTCACACTATTATGTTAGATCCACTATGGACTGGACTCTCACACTATTATGTTAGATCCACTATGGACTGGACTCTCACACTATTATGTTAGATCCACTATGGACTGGACTCTCACTATTATGTTAGATCTACTATGGACTGGACTCTCACACTATTATGTTAGATCCACTATGGACTGGACTCTCACTATTATGTTAGATCCACTATGGACTGGACTCTCACACTATTATGTTAGATCCACTATGGACTGGACTCTCACACTATTATGTTAGATCCACTATGGACTGGACTCTCACACTATTATGTTAGATCCACTATGGACTGAACTCTCACACTATTATGTTAGATCCACTATGGACTGGACTCTCACAATATTATGTTAGATCCACTATGGACTGGACTCTCACACTATTATGTTAGATCCACTATGGACTGGACTCTCACACTATTATGTTAGATCCACTATGGACTGGACTCTCACACTATTATGTTAGATCCACTATGGACTGGACTCTCACACTATTATGTTAGATCCACTATGGACTGAACTCTCACACTATTATGTTAGATCCACTATGGACTGGACTCTCACAATATTATGTTAGATCCACTATGGACTGGACTCTCACACTATTATGTTAGATCCACTATGGACTGGACTCTCTCACTATTATGTTAGATCCACTATGGACTGGACTCTCACTATTATGTTAGAGCCAATATGGACTGGACTCTCACAATATTATGTTAGATCCACTATGGACTGGACTCTCACTATTATGTTAGATCCACTATGGACTGGACTCTCACACTATTATGTTAGATCCACTATGGACTGGACTCTCACTATTATGTTAGATCCACTATGGACTGGACTCTCACACTATTATGTTAGATCCACTATGGACTGGACTCTCACACTATTATGTTAGATCCACTATGGACTGGACTCTCACTATTATGTTAGATCCACTATGGACTGGACTCTCACTATTATGTTAGATCCACTATGGACTGGACTCTCACACTATTATGTTAGATCCACTATGGACTGGACTCTCACTATTATGTTAGATCCCTTATGGACTGGACTCTCACACTATTATGTTAGATCCACTATGGACTGGACTCTCACACTATTATGTTAGATCCACTATGGACTGGACTCTCACTATTATGTTAGATCCACTATGGACTGGACTCTCTCACTATTATGTTAGATCCACTATGGACTGGACTCTCACTATTATGTTAGATCCACTATGGACTGGACTCTCACACTATTATGTTAGATCCACTATGGACTGGACTCTCACAATATTATGTTAGATCCACTATGGACTGAACTCTCACACTATTATGTTAGATCCACTATGGACTGGACTCTCACACTATTATGTTAGATCCATTATGGACTGGACTCTCACTATTATGTTAGATCCACTATGGACTGGACTCTCACTATTATGTTAGATCCACTATGGACTGGACTCTCTCACTATTATGTTAGATCCACTATGGACTGGACTCTCACACTATTATATTAGATCCACTATGGACTGAACTCTCACACTATTATGTTAGATCCACTATGGACTGGACTCTCACACTATTATGTTAGATCCATTATGGACTGGACTCTCACTATTATGTTAGATCCACTATGGACTGGACTCTCACACTATTATGTTAGATCCACTATGGACTGGACTCTCACTATTATGTTAGATCCACTATGGACTGGACTCTCTCACTATTATGTTAGATCCACTATGGACTGGACTCTCACACTATTATGTTAGATCCACTATGGACTGGACTCTCACAATATTATGTTAGATCCACTATGGACTGGACTCTCACACTATTATGTTAGATCCACTATGGACTGGACTCTCACTATTATGTTAGATCCACTATGGACTGGACTCTCACTATTATGTTAGATCCACTATGGACTGGACTCTCACACTATTATGTTAGATCCACTATGGACTGGACTCTCACTATTATGTTAGATCCACTATGGACTGGACTCTCACACTATTATGTTAGATCCACTATGGACTGGACTCTCACACTATTATGTTAGATCCACTATGGACTGGACTCTCACACTATTATGTTAGATCCACTATGGACTGGACTCTCACACTATTATGTTAGATCCACTATGGATTGGACTCTCTCACTATTATGTTAGATCCACTATGGACTGGACTCTCTCACTATTATGTTAGATCCACTATGGACTGGACTCTCACTATTATGTTAGATCCATTATGGACTGGACTCTCACAATATTATGTTAGATCCACTATGGACTGGACTCTCACACTATTATGTTAGATCCACTATGGACTGGACTCTCACTATTATGTTAGATCCACTATGGACTGGACTCTCACTATTATGTTAGATCCACTATGGACTGGACTCTCACACTATTATGTTAGATCCACTATGGACTGGACTCTCACTATTATGTTAGATTCACTATGGACTGGACTCTCACTATTATGTTAGATCCACTATGGACTGGACTCTCTCACTATTATGTTAGATCCACTATGGACTGGACTCTCACACTATTATGTTAGATCCACTATGGACTGGACTCTCACACTATTATGTTAGATCCACTTTGGACTGGACTCTCACACTATTATGTTAGATCCACTATGGACTGGACTCTCACACTATTATGTTAGATCCACTATGGACTGGACTCTCACACTATTATGTTAGATCCACTATGGACTGGACTCTCACTATTATGTTAGATCTACTATGGACTGGACTCTCACACTATTATGTTAGATCCACTATGGACTGGACTCTCACTATTATGTTAGATCCACTATGGACTGGACTCTCACACTATTATGTTAGATCCACTATGGACTGGACTCTCACACTATTATGTTAGATCCACTATGGACTGGACTCTCACTATTATGTTAGATCTACTATGGACTGGACTCTCACTATTATGTTAGATCCATTATGGACTGGACTCTCACACTATTATGTTAGATCCACTATGAACTGGACTCTCACTATTATGTTAGATCCACTATGGACTGGACTCTCACTATTATGTTAGATCCACTATGGACTGGACTCTCTCACTATTATGTTAGATCCACTATGGACTGGACTCTCACACTATTATGTTAGATCCACTATGGACTGGACTCTCACAATATTATGTTAGATCCACTATGGACTGGACTCTCACACTATTATGTTAGATCCACTATGGACTGGACTCTCACTATTATGTTAGATCCACTATGGACTGGACTCTCACTATTATGTTAGATCCACTATGGACTGGACTCTCACACTATTATGTTAGATCCACTATGGACTGGACTCTCACTATTATGTTAGATCCACTATGGACTGGACTCTCACACTATTATGTTAGATCCACTATGGACTGGACTCTCACACTATTATGTTAGATCCACTATGGACTGGACTCTCACACTATTATGTTAGATCCACTATGGACTGGACTCTCACACTATTATGTTAGATCCACTATGGATTGGACTCTCTCACTATTATGTTAGATCCACTATGGACTGGACTCTCTCACTATTATGTTAGATCCACTATGGACTGGACTCTCACTATTATGTTAGATCCATTATGGACTGGACTCTCACAATATTATGTTAGATCCACTATGGACTGGACTCTCACACTATTATGTTAGATCCACTATGGACTGGACTCTCACTATTATGTTAGATCCACTATGGACTGGACTCTCACTATTATGTTAGATCCACTATGGACTGGACTCTCACACTATTATGTTAGATCCACTATGGACTGGACTCTCACTATTATGTTAGATTCACTATGGACTGGACTCTCACTATTATGTTAGATCCACTATGGACTGGACTCTCTCACTATTATGTTAGATCCACTATGGACTGGACTCTCACACTATTATGTTAGATCCACTATGGACTGGACTCTCACACTATTATGTTAGATCCACTTTGGACTGGACTCTCACACTATTATGTTAGATCCACTATGGACTGGACTCTCACACTATTATGTTAGATCCACTATGGACTGGACTCTCACACTATTATGTTAGATCCACTATGGACTGGACTCTCACTATTATGTTAGATCTACTATGGACTGGACTCTCACACTATTATGTTAGATCCACTATGGACTGGACTCTCACTATTGTGTTAGATCCACTATGGACTGGACTCTCACACTATTATGTTAGATCCACTATGGACTGGACTCTCACACTATTATGTTAGATCCACTATGGACTGGACTCTCACACTATTATGTTAGATCCACTATGGACTGAACTCTCACACTATTATGTTAGATCCACTATGGACTGGACTCTCACAATATTATGTTAGATCCACTATGGACTGGACTCTCACACTATTATGTTAGATCCACTATGGACTGGACTCTCACACTATTATGTTAGATCCACTATGGACTGGACTCTCACACTATTATGTTAGATCCACTATGGACTGGACTCTCACACTATTATGTTAGATCCACTATGGACTGAACTCTCACACTATTATGTTAGATCCACTATGGACTGGACTCTCACAATATTATGTTAGATCCACTATGGACTGGACTCTCACACTATTATGTTAGATCCACTATGGACTGGACTCTCTCACTATTATGTTAGATCCACTATGGACTGGACTCTCACTATTATGTTAGAGCCAATATGGACTGGACTCTCACAATATTATGTTAGATCCACTATGGACTGGACTCTCACTATTATGTTAGATCCACTATGGACTGGACTCTCACACTATTATGTTAGATCCACTATGGACTGGACTCTCACTATTATGTTAGATCCACTATGGACTGGACTCTCACACTATTATGTTAGATCCACTATGGACTGGACTCTCACACTATTATGTTAGATCCACTATGGACTGGACTCTCACTATTATGTTAGATCCACTATGGACTGGACTCTCACTATTATGTTAGATCCACTATGGACTGGACTCTCACACTATTATGTTAGATCCACTATGGACTGGACTCTCACTATTATGTTAGATCCCTTATGGACTGGACTCTCACACTATTATGTTAGATCCACTATGGACTGGACTCTCACACTATTATGTTAGATCCACTATGGACTGGACTCTCACTATTATGTTAGATCCACTATGGACTGGACTCTCTCACTATTATGTTAGATCCACTATGGACTGGACTCTCACTATTATGTTAGATCCACTATGGACTGGACTCTCACACTATTATGTTAGATCCACTATGGACTGGACTCTCACAATATTATGTTAGATCCACTATGGACTGAACTCTCACACTATTATGTTAGATCCACTATGGACTGGACTCTCACACTATTATGTTAGATCCATTATGGACTGGACTCTCACTATTATGTTAGATCCACTATGGACTGGACTCTCACTATTATGTTAGATCCACTATGGACTGGACTCTCTCACTATTATGTTAGATCCACTATGGACTGGACTCTCACACTATTATATTAGATCCACTATGGACTGAACTCTCACACTATTATGTTAGATCCACTATGGACTGGACTCTCACACTATTATGTTAGATCCATTATGGACTGGACTCTCACTATTATGTTAGATCCACTATGGACTGGACTCTCACACTATTATGTTAGATCCACTATGGACTGGACTCTCACTATTATGTTAGATCCACTATGGACTGGACTCTCTCACTATTATGTTAGATCCACTATGGACTGGACTCTCACACTATTATGTTAGATCCACTATGGACTGGACTCTCACAATATTATGTTAGATCCACTATGGACTGGACTCTCACACTATTATGTTAGATCCACTATGGACTGGACTCTCACTATTATGTTAGATCCACTATGGACTGGACTCTCACTATTATGTTAGATCCACTATGGACTGGACTCTCACACTATTATGTTAGATCCACTATGGACTGGACTCTCACTATTATGTTAGATCCACTATGGACTGGACTCTCACACTATTATGTTAGATCCACTATGGACTGGACTCTCACACTATTATGTTAGATCCACTATGGACTGGACTCTCACACTATTATGTTAGATCCACTATGGACTGGACTCTCACACTATTATGTTAGATCCACTATGGATTGGACTCTCTCACTATTATGTTAGATCCACTATGGACTGGACTCTCTCACTATTATGTTAGATCCACTATGGACTGGACTCTCACTATTATGTTAGATCCATTATGGACTGGACTCTCACAATATTATGTTAGATCCACTATGGACTGGACTCTCACACTATTATGTTAGATCCACTATGGACTGGACTCTCACTATTATGTTAGATCCACTATGGACTGGACTCTCACTATTATGTTAGATCCACTATGGACTGGACTCTCACACTATTATGTTAGATCCACTATGGACTGGACTCTCACTATTATGTTAGATTCACTATGGACTGGACTCTCACTATTATGTTAGATCCACTATGGACTGGACTCTCTCACTATTATGTTAGATCCACTATGGACTGGACTCTCACACTATTATGTTAGATCCACTATGGACTGGACTCTCACACTATTATGTTAGATCCACTTTGGACTGGACTCTCACACTATTATGTTAGATCCACTATGGACTGGACTCTCACACTATTATGTTAGATCCACTATGGACTGGACTCTCACACTATTATGTTAGATCCACTATGGACTGGACTCTCACTATTATGTTAGATCTACTATGGACTGGACTCTCACACTATTATGTTAGATCCACTATGGACTGGACTCTCACTATTATGTTAGATCCACTATGGACTGGACTCTCACACTATTATGTTAGATCCACTATGGACTGGACTCTCACACTATTATGTTAGATCCACTATCGACTGGACTCTCACACTATTATGTTAGATCCACTATGGACTGAACTCTCACACTATTATGTTAGATCCACTATGGACTGGACTCTCACAATATTATGTTAGATCCACTATGGACTGGACTCTCACACTATTATGTTAGATCCACTATGGACTGGACTCTCACACTATTATGTTAGATCCACTATGGACTGGACTCTCACACTATTATGTTAGATCCACTATGGACTGGACTCTCACACTATTATGTTAGATCCACTATGGACTGAACTCTCACACTATTATGTTAGATCCACTATGGACTGGACTCTCACAATATTATGTTAGATCCACTATGGACTGGACTCTCACACTATTATGTTAGATCCACTATGGACTGGACTCTCTCACTATTATGTTAGATCCACTATGGACTGGACTCTCACTATTATGTTAGAGCCAATATGGACTGGACTCTCACAATATTATGTTAGATCCACTATGGACTGGACTCTCACTATTATGTTAGATCCACTATGGACTGGACTCTCACACTATTATGTTAGATCCACTATGGACTGGACTCTCACTATTATGTTAGATCCACTATGGACTGGACTCTCACACTATTATGTTAGATCCACTATGGACTGGACTCTCACACTATTATGTTAGATCCACTATGGACTGGACTCTCACTATTATGTTAGATCCACTATGGACTGGACTCTCACTATTATGTTAGATCCACTATGGACTGGACTCTCACACTATTATGTTAGATCCACTATGGACTGGACTCTCACTATTATGTTAGATCCCTTATGGACTGGACTCTCACACTATTATGTTAGATCCACTATGGACTGGACTCTCACACTATTATGTTAGATCCACTATGGACTGGACTCTCACTATTATGTTAGATCCACTATGGACTGGACTCTCACACTATTATGTTAGATCCACTATGGACTGGACTCTCACACTATTATGTTAGATCCATTATGGACTGGACTCTCACTATTATGTTAGATCCACTATGGACTGGACTCTCACTATTATGTTAGATCCACTATGGACTGGACTCTCTCACTATTATGTTAGATCCACTATGGACTGGACTCTCACACTATTATGTTAGATCCACTATGGACTGGACTCTCACACTATTATGTTAGATCCACTATGGACTGGACTCTCACAATATCATGTTAGATCCACTATGGACTGGACTCTCACAATATTAGGTTGGGTCTTGGGCGCAGTTGGGTGTTCCAACAGGACAATGACCCCCAAACACAGGTCAAAAGTGGTAAAGGAATGGCTAAATCAGGCTAGAATGAAGGTTTTAGAATGGCCTTCCCAAAGTCCTGACTTAAACGTGTGGACAATGCTGAAGAAACAAGTCCATGTCAGAAAAGCAACACATTTAGCTGAACTGCAGCAATTTAGTGGTCAAGTGGTCAAACAGAAGCTTGTGGATGGCTACCAAAAGTGCCTTGGACATGTAAGCAAATATTAACATTGCTGTATGTATACTTTTGACCCAGCAGTATCTTATCATAAATAATTAGTGTCAAAATTGCATCTTTTTCACATCTTTTTGCTCTTTTTTTCTTATATTTTCCCCTAGCAATATAGTGTGGGCCTTTTCCTGAAGGAAAATAATAATGATAATAACAATAGTAATAATATTACGATTGTGTAATTGCACAACCTCCGGTAGCTTTAAAAATGTTGCTTTACGAAAATATTAGTGTTCAGTTATACTTTTAACAGTGTTTCTGTCATGACAAGGTTTTTTTTCGCAGCTTACTGCGAGGATTGTTCTCCCGGGATGCAATCGGACTATACTGGACAAGGTTTGAATGTAGGAACATTATTTAATTAAAGCTGCAAGCAGCATTGGTCGGGCCCGCATATTTGGCAGGTGCTAGTCCTAAATGTCCCAATACTTTTGTCCAGTGCTAGTCATAAGTGTCCCAATACTTTTGTCTACTTTTAGTCTGAAGTGTCCCAAGACTTTTGTCTAGTGTACCTACCTTGTCTGCATTGTGTGGGCACGTTGGTGCTTCCTGCTTTTAAGCAGCCATCTTAAAAAAACAGCAGCGCAGCGGGTCTTTGAAGGGTCATAAAATCAAAACCGGAGCAGTTAGAAAAAAAGCGCTTCTGTCATTGTAATCACAAGGGTTCAATCTCTCTCCTGTGTTAGTTTGAAGGCGAAACGACAAACGCGCTCAGAGGAGATCGTTTTTGAAGGAAGGTGACCGGTTTTTACAAAAAATTTGTTTTGAAGGGGGAATAGCAAACTTCCTGTTGATTTTTGCTGCGGGTTGTCAATTTATGAAATGTAGGTCTAAGTGAGACCTACATAGAGGTTTTTGTTTCATGTCTCTCCGACCTTCCCAATGGGAGTTACAGGCAGTTTTGTCATTTTTGTCTTCCGAGGAGCAGGTTTTTTTTGCGTTTTATTAAAAAATTGCAGTAGAGCGCAATTTTGAGATTTGGGGTTAGGTTTTTTTTTTTAGATCGCAATGTTTGCCAGTCCTGATGTGTGCGTTCAGTTTGGTGAGTTTTGAAGCATGTTAAGGGGGTCAAAATACAGCTCAAAGAGGCAAAAGTTACTGTTTTTAGTACTTTTTTGTCTTGAAGGGGGAATTGCCAACTTCCTGTAGATTTTTGCCCGAGGAAATTATTAATTTTTTATTATTAATTAAGGAAAGGTAGGTCTATAAGGAAAGGTAGGTCTAAGTGAGACCTACATATAGGTTTTTGTTTCATGTCTCTATGACATTCCTACTGGGAGTTAGAGGCAGTTTTCTTTCTAGGGAGCGCTAGAGCGCAATTTTGAAATTTGGCGTTCGGTTTTTTCATTAAAAGGCTATTTTTGGAGGTCCCGATGTGTTTGTTAAATTTGGTGAGTTTTGAAGTATGTTAAGGGGGTCAAATTACAGCGCAAAGCTGCAAAGTGCGGAAGAATAATAATAAAGAATAAAACCTTACAAATTCAATAGGTCCTTATGTCCCATTGCATAAGGACTCCCTTTGGGAGTCCTTATACAATGGGCCATGCGGGCCCTAATTATTCAAACTCAAAGTACTACAAAAAGCGCTCAAGGCGAAGGCACAGCTTAACGCAGGAAACAAAAGCTAAGACTTAGCATAAACTATGGACATGCAACATGAAACAAAAAACATGAATAAACTCACTAAAACTGTGGCTTGAAACAAATAGCAGGAACTATGGACATGAAACAAAAAGACTTACTGGACACGGCATGAATCGAACAGCATGAACTATGGCAAGAAAAGTCAAAACAGAGCAATGTCACCAGGACGACTAACTGGCTTAAATAATAGTCTCTGATTAGAGCAGGTGCGTGATCCGAACACATGAGACAGGTGAAACGAATCAGTCGTCATGGAAACTAAAACAAACAAGGGAGCGCAAACAGGAACTAATGCAGACTTGAACAGAAAATAACAAAAGACATGATCCAGACCACAGATCATGACAGTTTCTTATTGTAGATGTTATAATTTTTGAAATTTATCATTAGTGTTTTGTTTATTTTATATTTTAAGTGACTACTTAGTTAATATTTTTATTTCATTTTTTATTTCGAGAGCTTTTAATATTTTGGATCAGGGGTGTCCAAACTTTTTGTAATGAGTGTCAAAATTGCATCGTTTTCACGTTGCATGACGTCTTTTTGCTCTTTTTTCTGACATTTTTACGGGTTTTCCCCCAGCAATATAGTGTGGGCCTTTTCCTGTAGGAAAATAATAATGGTAACGATAATAACAATAGTCTGTGATGAGGTGGCGACTTGTCCAAGGTGTACCCCGCCTTCCGCCCGAATGCAGCTGAGATAGGCTCCAGCACCCCCCGCCACCCCAAAAGGGACAAGCGGTAGAAAATGGATGGATGGGGAAAAAAATAGATTTGCTCACATTTTCAGTAGACCCCTCCTCTCCAGTACATGGAGAGGAGGGGTCTACTGAAAATACGCCGGATAGTCGAACCTCGGATTCAGGAGGAACAGTGTGGTTTTCGTCCTGGTCGTGGAACTGTGGACCAGCTCTATACTCTCGGCAGGGTCCTTGAGGGTGCATGGGAGTTTGCCCAACCAGTCTACATGTGCTTTGTGGACTTGGAGAAGGCATTCGACCGTGTACCCCGGGAAGTCCTGTGGGGAGTGCTCAGAGAGTATGGGGTATCGGACTGTCTGATTGTGGCGGTCCGCTCCCTGTATGATCAGTGTCAGAACTTGGTCCGCATTGCCGGCAGTAAGTCGGACACGTTTCCAGTGAGGGTTGGACTCCGCCAAGGCTGCCCTTTGTCACCCATTCTGTTTATAACTTTTATGGACAGAATTTCTAGGCGCAGTCAGGGCGTTGAGGGGATCCGGTTTGGTGGCTGCAGGATTAGGTCTCTGCTTTTTGCAGATGATGTGGTCCTGATGGCTTCATCTGGCCAGGATCTTCAGCTCTCTCTGGATTGGTTCGCAGCTGAGTGTGAAGCGACTGGGATGAGAATCAGCACCTCCGAGTCCGAGTCCATGGTTCTCGCCCGGAAAAGGGTGGAGTGCCATCTCCGGGTTGGGGAGGAGACCCTGCCCCAAGTGGAGGAGTTCAAGTACCTCGGAGTCTTGTTCACGAGTGAAGGAAGAGTGGATGGTGAGATCGACAGGCGGATCGGTGTGGCGTCTTCAGTAATGCGGACGCTGTATCGATCCGTTGTGGTGAAGAAGGAGCTGAGCCGGAAGGCAAAGCTCTCAATTTACCAGTTGATCTACATTTCCCATCCTCGCTTATGGTCATGAGTTTTGGGTTATGACCGCAAGGACAAGATCACGGGTACAAGTGGCCGAAATGAGTTTCCTCCGCCGGGTGGCGGGTCTCTCCCTTAGAGATAGGGTGAGAAGCTCTGCCATCCGGGAGGAACTCAAAGTAAAGCCGCTGCTCCTCCACATGGAGAGGAGCCAGATGAGGTGGTTCGGGCATCTGGTCAGGATGCCACCCGAACGCCTCCCTAGGGAGGTGTTTAGGGCACGTCCGACCGGTAGGAGGCCACGGGGAAGACCCAGGACATGTTGGGTAGACTATGTCTCCCGGCTGGCCTGGGAACGCCTCGAGATCCCCCGGGAGGAGCTGGACGAAGTGGCTGGAGAGAGGAAAGTCTGGGCTTCCCTGCTCAGGCTGCTGCCTCCGCGACTCGACCTCGGATAAGCGGAAGAAGATGGATGGATGGATGAAAATAAATTTGTCTCTTTAGATATTTTGACGGATGCTTAAAAATAAAATAATTCCTTTGTGGAAAAAAGTTCCATCAATAATTGTGATAATCGTAATGATTGTTGAACATTCCAATCGTAGCACCCAGAATCATTATCCAATCGTGTCGACAGAAAGTCGGCACACCTCTTGGTTTGTAGTAAGTTGTTTTGAGCCGATGAACTCATTCAAAGGAGCCCCGCTTGGTTCAAACTTCTTGACTATCCATCCATGCATCCATTCATCCATCCGTCTTCAACCGCTTATCGGGAATTGGTTCAGGGGGACAACAGCTCCAGCAGAGACCCCCAGACTTCCCTCTTCAGATCAACATTAGCAACTTCCTCCTAAGGAATCCCGAAGTGTTCCCAGGTCAGAGAGGAGATGTAACCCCCCCCATCTGGTCCTTGGCCTGCCGTGGGGTCTCCTCCCAGTGGGACGTGCAACGAGGACCTCCCTAGGGAGACGCTGGTGAGGCATCCGCACGAGATGCCCGAACCACCTAAGCTGGTTCCTTTCCAAGCGAAGGAGCAGCGGCTCTACTCCGAGTCTCTCTCGGGTGACTGAACTTCTCACCCTATTTCTAAGGGAGATGCCAGCCACCCTTCTGAGGAAACTCATTTCGGCCGATTGTATCTGCGATCCTATTCTTTCGGTCATGACCCACACTTCCCTTAGAGATACGGTGAGAAGCTCTGCTCCTCCACATGGAGAGGAGCCAGAAGAGGTGGTTCGGGCATCTGGTCAGGATGCCACCCGAACGCCTCGCTAGGGAGGTGTTTAGGGCACGTCCTACTGGTAGGAGGCCACGGGGTAGACCCAGGACATGTTGGGTAGACTATGTCTCCCGGCTGGCCTGGGAACGCCTCGAGATCCCCCGGGAGGAGCTGGACGAAGTGGCTGGGGAGAGGGAAGTCTGGGCTTCCCTACTTAGGCTGCTGCCTCCGCGACCCGACCTCGGATAAGCGGAAGAAGATGGATGGATGGATGAAAATAAATTTGTCTCTTTAGATATTTTGACGGATGCTTAAAAATAAAATAATTCCTTTGTGGAAAAAAGTTCCATCAATAATTGTGATGATCGTAATGATTGTTGAACATTCCAATCGTAGCACCCAGAATCATTATCCAATCGTGTCGACAGAAAGTCGGCACACCTCTTGGTTGTGGTAAGTTGTTTTGAGCCGATGAACTCATTCAAAGGAGCCCCGCTTGGTTCAAACTTCTTGACTATCCATCCATGCATCCATCCATCCATCCGTCTTCAACCGCTTATCGGGAATTGGTTCAGGGGGACAACAGCTCCAGCAGAGACCCCCAGACTTCCCTCTTCAGATCAACATTAGCAACTTCCTCCTAAGGAATCCCGAAGTGTTCCCAGGTCAGAGAGGAGATGTAATCCCCCCATCTGGTCCTTGGCCTGCCGTGGGGTCGCCTCCCAGTGGGACGTGCAACGAGGACCTCCCTAGGGAGACGCTGGTGAGGCATCCGCACGAGATGCCTGAACCACCTAAGCTGGTTCCTTTCCAAGCGAAGGAGCAGCGGCTCTACTCTGAGTCTCTCTCGGGTGACTGAACTTCTCACCCTATTTCTAAGGGAGATGCCAGCCACCCTTCTGAGGAAACTCATTTCGGCCGATTGTATCTGCGATCTTATTCTTTCGGTCATGACCCACACTTCCCTTAGAGATACGGTGAGAAGCTCTGCTCCTCCACATGGAGAGGAGCCAGAAGAGGTGGTTCAGAATCAGAATCAGAATCAGCTTTATTGTCATTACGCAAGGTAACGAGATTGAGGCCATTCCATACAGTGCGATGTGTGCATGCTAGAAAAACAATGTGCAAATATATAAAAATATAAAAAATGTAGAAGTGCAATGAATATGGTGTGAAATGAATATATACATGAAAAAAAACAAAACAAAAACAGGGTGGTTGGTGGAATGGGTTATTGCACCGAAGAGAAGGCAGTTATGAGGGACAATGGGGCAGTCCGTTCAGGATGGTTATGGCCCTGGGGAAGAAGCTGTTCTTTAGCCCGTTTGTTTTGGTTTTAATGCACCTGTAGCGCTTCCCAGAGGGCAGCAGGTGGAACAAGTCAGAGCCAGGGTGAGTGCTGTCCTTGATGATGGCACTGGCTCTGTTGAGGCAGCGGGAGGTGTAGATGTCCGTCAGAGAGGGGAGAGGGCGGCCGATGATCTTCTGAGCCGTCTTGACCACTCTTTGCAGCCTCTCCCTGTCTGCTGCAGTGCAGCTGCCGTACCATACCGTAATACAGTAGGTCAGCAGGCTCTCGATGGACGAGCGGTAGAAGGTCAGCAGCAGGTCAGGCTTCAGGTTGTACTTCCCGAGGACTCTAAGGAAGTGTAGCCGCTGCTGAGCCTTCTTAATGATTGATGTGGTGTTGACTGTCCAGGAGAAGTCATTAGAGATATGGACTCCAAGGTACCTGAAGGTGTGGACCCTCTCTACACGCTCGCCGTTGATGTAGAGGGGGGCAGGGTCGGTGCTGCTCCTCCTGAAGTCGACGATGATCTCTCTGGTCTTGCTGGTGTTGAGAGCGAGGTTGTTCTCCGAAGACCAGGCCGTCAGCTTCAGGACCTCCTCTCTGTAGGCAGCCTCGTCACCCCTGGAGATGAGCCCGACCACTGTGGTATCGTCGGCGAACTTGACGGTAAGGTTGTCACTGTGGGCCGGACTGCAGTCATGGGTGTAAAGGCAGTAGAGGAGGGGGCTCAGCACACAGCCCTGTGGGGAGCCGATGCTCAGCGTGCGGGAGGATGAGAGGTGCGGGCCAAGTCTCACATTCTGGGGTCGGTCCGTTAGGAAGTCCCTTATCCAGGCGTTTGTGAGAGGGGGGAGGCCAAGAGTGTCCAGTTTATTGCAGAGTCTGTCCGGGATTATTGTATTGAAGGCAGAGCTATAGTCCACAGAGAGCATCCGGACGTAGCTCTGCTGCTGCTCCAGGTGGTTCAGAGCAGAGTGGAGAGCAACAGCGATGGCGTCCTCTCTGGACCTGTTCGCCCGGTATGCGAACTGGTGGGGGTCGAAGTCTGGAGGGATATGGTCCTTGATGTGCATGATCGGGCATCTGGTCAGGATGCCACCCGAACGCCTCCCTAGGGAAGTGTTTAGGGCACGTCTGACCAGTAGGAGGCCACGGGGAAGACCCAGGACACGTTGGGAAGACTATGTCTCCCGGTTGGCCTGGGAACGCCTCGGGATCCCCCGGGAGGAGGTGGAAAAAGTGGCTGGGGAGAGGGAAGTCTGGGGTTTACTGCTTAGGCTGCTTCCCCCGCGACCCGATTCGGATAAGCGGAAGAAGATGGATGGATTAAATGGTTTCTTGACACTTTCCCAACGTAATACCCACAGTGTTAAAGCTGCGTACAGGGTCTAATTTGTTTTGACCCCATTGTAGCATGCCAAAATATAGCCAAATACCCACATTTGTATGTATGTGTGTGTGTGTGTGTGTGTGTGTGTGTGTGTGTGTGTGTGTGTGTGAGAGAGAGATTGCAAGCACATGTGTGCATAGTTGGTGCTAATAGAATTCTGATGTCCAGCTCACAGCTGTGTTTTGCTGATGAGTCCCAGGAGGCCCCAGCATGTGTCTATGGTTACTATGTTAAGGCTTCAGCATGAAACCATGTGCAGATCATTACTTTCCCTCGCTCTCTCTCTCTCTCTCTTACACACTCCCTGGTGCTTTTCCCCCCCCTCCTGATCTGTCTTCTATCTATCCTCTCCCTTGCTCCCCCACTCCTCCCTTTTCCCCTCGCACTGCCAAAGCTCCAACTGGTGCCACTCTGCACATAAGTGTCTGCCCTCACAAGATAAGTCTTGCAACAGAGACATCTGTTGATTTTGCCCCCTGATTATATGCGCCTCGGCGTTGGCTTATTGTTGTTGTGTACCACTGGTAAGTACACTCGGCTATATGTTTTTTCTTCTGCTCAAAATGTTTCCAAGCACACTTAAGATTACGACTAATTTAGTTGAACACAGTCAATTTTCCCCGTACATATCGCCAATAGAATAAACAAAACTGTCGCTATATGGGCATTTTTTTTGTGAGTGCGTGCGTATACGTATACATCAGGGATCCTCAACAGGCGGACCGCGGTCCATGTCCGGACCCAGCGACGTGTCCGTCCGGACCCAGCACGAATTATATATATATATATTTTTTTATTATTATAATTATAATTATTATAAAAAAATATAATAATTGTATTCATCTGTGAGTTATCGCTAGCGCAAGTCAACGTTCTTTGTTGTTTTTAGTCAAATATCTCCATGTTTCGTTTACACTTCTCGTGTCTCACTCACTCCGTCTCTCTCTCTCTCTCTCTCTCTCTCTCAGAGAGAGAGACGGAGTGAGAGCGAGAGAACGCCACTCTGATTGGCTGATTCCGGGGTATGGGTTGTCATCTCTATCACAACGACGCGCTGATAGGCTGTTACCACCTGGGTCATACACATGTGCAGTGCACAGTGCATATGGAACCTTTCGCTGCAGGCACACAGTTGTCTCGTATCGCTACTTCGCTAACTGTTCACTCGTCAGTCACTGAATGTGAATCAAATCACAATGGCATGCTCCAAGTTGGCTCAGGCTGGTAAAAGAAAGGTGGAAAGGGAAAACCGACGTTTCAAGGAAGAATGGACAGAGCAATATGTTTTCATCCTACCTACTGCAAGTACCAGACCAATGTGTCTACTATGCAACAGTACTGTTGCTCTGGTGAAAAGTGAAAATCTGAAACGTCACTATCTGAAAGAGCACCGCGAATTTGAAGAGACATTTCCTCATGATTCAGAGCTAAGAAAAAAAGAAATCACGAGGCTGAAAAAGTCATATCAAACATCAAGCAAGATTTTTGTTAAATCTATGACACAACAACAAATAGCAACAGAGCAGTAACGTGCAGTGAGGTTGATGACTGGTGAGGCACTGACTTCATCACAGTCAGATTTACAAACATATGAACCCTAAAGAGTATCTTATTCACCATTTGATTGGCAGCAGTTAACGGGTTATGTTTAAAAGCTCATACCAGCATTCTTCCCTGCTT